>NW_027227930.1:0-37671 GCF_037783145.1 Equus przewalskii | reverse complement strand
AAGCACCTGCCGAGCATGTCGCAACCACCTGCTCAACTCGCCTGAACCACCTGCCGGACACGCCAAAATCACCTGCCCGCTGCACCAGCACCACTTCGGGGACAAGCCGGAATCACGTGAGGGGCATGCCGGCACAGCCTCTCAGACTGAACCTCGTGCCGGACACCGCAGAACCACCTGCCGGACACGCCGGAACCACCTGCCAAGCACGTCGGAACCACCGGCTCACCCGCCAGAACGACCGCCGGACACGCCAAAATCACCTGCCGACTATGCCGGAACCACTTGGCGAACACTCCGGAATCACTTGCCGGGCATGCAGGGAACCACCTCTCAGACATGCCAGAACCACGTGCCAATGACCCCGGAAGCACCTGCCGAGCACGCCGGAACCGCATGCTCGACTCGCCAGAACCACCTGCCGATCACGCAAAAATCACCTGCCGGCTACGCCACAACCAGTTGGTGAACACTTTGGAATCACCTGCCAGGCTTGCTGGAAACACCTGCCAGTCATGCCAAAATCACCTGCCAACTACGCCAGTACCACTTGGCGGACACTGCGGAAACACCTGTCGGGCCGGCCGGAACCACATCTCAGACGTGCCAGAACCATGTGCATGAGATGCTGGAACCACACCCCGAACAGACGGAAAACACCTGCCAGACCCGTCTGAACAACCTGCCGAGCACGCCGGAGCCACCTGCTCGACTCGCCGGTACCACCTACCTGACATGCCCAAATCACCAGCCGGGTATGCCAGAACCACTTGGCGGACACTCCGGAATCATCTGCCAGACATGCCGCAACCAGCTCTCAGACACACCAGAACCACGTGCCGGAGACGCCGGAAGCACCTGCCGAGCATGCCGGAGCCACCTGCTCGACTCGCCAGAAACACCTGCCGGACACGCCAAAATCACCTGCCGGGTACGCCAGAACCACCTGGCGGACACTACGAAATCACCTGTCGCGCATGCCGGAACCACCTCTCAGACGTGCCGGAAGCACGTGCCGGACACGCCGGAATCACCTACCGGACAGACCGGAACCACCTGCCGAGCACGCAGGAGCCACCTGTTCGACTCGCTGGAACCACCTGCCGGACAGGCCAATATCAACTGCTGGCTATGCCAGAACCACCTGGGGGACAGTCCGGGATCACCTGCCAGCCATGGCGGAACCACCTCTCAGACGTAGCAGAACCACCTGCCGGAGAAGCTGGAAACACGTCCTGGACAGACTGGAACCACCTGACGGCCATGCCTGAACCACCTGCCGAGCACGGCGGAACAACCTGCCGGACATGCCAAAATCACCTGCGGGCTACGCCAGAACCACTTGGACGACTCTCCGAAATGACCTGCCGGGCATGTCGGAACCACCTCTCAGACGTGCCAGAAGCACGTGGCGGACAGTCCGGAATCACCTGTTGGGCATACGCAACCACCTCTGACACGTACCAGAACCACGTGCCGTGCACGCCGGAACCACCTACCGGACAGACCGGAATCAACTTTTGGGCATGCCGGAACCACCAGTCAGATGTGCCAGAAACACGTGCCGGAGACGCCGGAAGCACCTGCCGAGCACGTCGCAACCACCTGCTCAACTCGCCTGAACCACCTGCCGGACACGCCAAAATCACCTGCCCGCTACACCAGCACCCCTTCGGGGACAAGCCGGAATCACCTGAGGGGCATGCCGGCACAGCCTCTCAGACTGAACCTCGTGCCGGACACCACAGAACCACCTGCCGGATAGACCGGAACCACCTGCCGGACACGCCGGAACCACCGGCTCGACCCGCCGGAACGACCACTGGACATGCAAAATAACCTGCCAGCTACGCCGGAAACACTTGGCGAACACTCCGGAATCACCTGCCGGGCATGCCGGAACCACCTCTCAGATATGCCAGAACCACGTGCCAATGACCCCGGAAGCACCTGCCGAGCACGCCGGAACCACCTGCTCGACTCGCCAGAACCAACTACCGGACACGCAGAAATCACCTGCCGGCTACGCCACAACCAGTTGGGGAACACTTCGGAATCACCTGCCGGGCTTGCTGGAACCACCTGCCGGTCATGCCAAAATCACCTGCCAACTACGCCAGTACCACTTGGCGGACACTGTGGAAACACCTGTCGGGCCGGCCGGAACCACATCTCAGACGTGCCAGAACCATGTGCATGAGATGCTGGAACCACACCCCGAACAGACGGAAAACACCTGCCAGACCCGTCTGAACAACCTGCCGAGCACGCAGGAGCCACCTGCTCGACTCGCCGGAACCACCTACCTGAAATGCCCAAATCACCAGCCGGGTATTCCAGAACAACTTGGTGGACACTCCGGAATCATCTGCCGGACATGCCGGAACCAGCTCTCAGACACACCAGAACCACGTTCCGGAGACGCCGGAAGCACCTGACGAGCATGCCGGAGCCACCTGCTCGACTCGCCAGAAACACCTGCCGGACACGCCAAAATCATCGGCCGGGTACGCCAGAACCACCTGGCGGACACTCCGAAATCACCTGTCTCGCATGCCGGAACCACCTCTCAGACGTGCCGGAAGCACGTGCCGGACACGCCGGAATCACCTACCGGACAGACCGGAACCACCTGCCGAGCACACCGGAGCCACCTGTTCGACTCGCTGGAACCACATGCCGGACAGGCCAATATCAACTGCTGGCTATGCCAGAACCACTTGGGGGACGGTCGGGAATCGCCTGCCAGCCATGGCGGAACCACCTCTCAGACGTACCACAACAAACCTGCCGGAGAAGCTGGAAACACATCCTGGACAGTCTGGAACCACCTGCCGGCCAAGCCTGAACCACCTGCCAAGCACAACGGAACAATCTGCCAGACACGCCAAAATCACCTGCGTGTTATGCCAGAACCACTTGGAGGACTCTCTGGGATGACCTGCCGGGCATGCCGGAACCACCTCTCAGACGTGCCAGAACCATGTGGCGGACAGTCCGGAATCACCTGTTGGGCATGCGCAACCACCTCTGAGACGTACCAGAACCACATGCCGTGCAGGCTGGAACCACCTACTGGACAGACCGGAATCACCTTTCGGGCATGCCGTAACCACCTGTCAGATGTGCCAGAAACACGTGCCGGAGACGCCGGAAGCACCTGCCAAGCACGTTGGAACCACCTGCTCAAATCGCCTGAACCACCTGCCGGACATGCCAAAATCACCTGCCGACTATGCCAGAACCACTGGGCGAACACTCCGGAATCACTTGCCGGGCATGCAGGAACCACCTCTCAGACATGCCAGAACCCCGTGCCAATGACCCCGGAAGCACCAGCCGAGCACGCCGGAACCACCTGCTCGACTCGCCAGAACCACCTGCCGATCACGCAAAAGTCACCTGCCGGCTACGCCACAACCAGTTGGTGAACACTTTGGAATCACCTGCCAGGCTTGCTGGAACCACCTGCCAGTCATGCCAAAATCACCTGCCAACTACGCCAGAATCGCTTGGCGGACACTGCGGAAACACCTGTCGGGCCGGCTGGAACCACATCTCAGACGTGCCAGAAACGTGTTCATGAGATGCTGGAACCACACCCCGAACAGACGGATACCACCTGCCAGAACCGCCTGAACCAGCTGCTGAGCATGCCGGAACCACCTGCTCGACTCACCGGTACCACCTCCCTGACACGCCAAAATCACCTGCTGGGTATGCCAGAACCACTTGGGGGACACTCCGGAATCATCTGCCGGACATGCCGGAACCAGCTCTCAGACACACCAGAACCAAGTGCCGGAGACGCCGGAAGCACCTGCCGAGCATGCCGGAGCCACCTGCTCGACTCGCCAGAAACACCTGCCGGACACGCCAAAATCACCTGCCGGGTATGCCAGAACCACCTGGCGGACACTACGGAATCACCTGCCGCGCATGCCGGAACCACCTCTCAGACGTGCCGGAAGCACGTGCCAGACACGCCGGAAACACCTACCGGACAGACCGGAACCACCTGCCAAGAACGCCGGAGCCACCTGTTCGACTCGCTGGAACCACCTGCCGGACAGGCCAATATCAACTGCTGGCTATGCCAGAACCACCTGGGGGACAGTCCGGGATCACCTGCCAGCCATGGCGGAACCACCTCTCAGACGTAGCAGAACCACCTGCCGGAGAAGCTGGAAACACGTCCTGGACAGACTGGAACCACGTGACGGCCATGCCTGAACCACCTGCCGAGCACGGCGGAACCACCTGCCGGACACGCCAAAATCACCTGCGGGCTACGCCAGAACCACTTGGACGACTCTCCGAAATGACCTGCCGGGCATGTTGGAACCACCTCTCAGACGTGCCAGAAGCACGTGGCGGACAGTCCGGAATCACCTGTTGGGCATACGCAACCACCTCTGACACGTACCAGAACCACGTGCCGTGCACGCCGGAACCACCTACCGGACAGACAGGAATCAACTTTTGGGCATGCCGGAACCACCAGTCAGATGTGCCAGAAACACGTGCCGGACGCGCCGGAAGCACCTGCCGAGCACGTCGCAACCACCTGCTCAACTCGCCTGAACCACCTGCCGGACACGCCAAAATCACCTGCCCGCTACACCAGCACCACTTCGGGGACAAGCCGGAATCACGTGAGGGGCATGCCGGCACAGCCTCTCAGACTGAACCTCGTGCCGGACACCGCAGAACCACCTGCCGGACAGACCGGAACCACCTGCTGGACACGCCGGAACCACCGGCTCGACCCGCCGGAACGACCGCTGGACATGCAAAATCACCTGCCGGCTACGCCGGAAACACTTGGCGAACACTCCGGAATCACCTGCCGGGCATGAGGGAACCACCTCTCAGATATGCCAGAACCACGTGCCAATGACCCCGGAAGCACCTGCCTAGCACGCCGGAACCGCATGCTCGACTCGCCAGAACCACCTGCCGGACACGCAAAAATCACCTGCCGGCTACGCCACAACCAGTTGGGGAACACTTCGGAATCACCTGCCGTGCTTGCTGGAACCACCTGCCGGTCATGCCAAAATCACCTGCCAACTACGCCAGTACCACTTGGCGGACACTGCGGAAACACCTGTCGGGCCGGCCGGAACCACATCTGAGAGGTGCCAGAACCATGTGCATGAGATGCTGGAACCACACCCCGAACAGACGGAAAACACCTGCCAGACCCGTCTGAACAACCTGCCGAGCACGCCGGAGCCACCTGCTCGACTCGCCGGAACCACCTACCTGACATGCCCAAATCACCAGCCGGGTATGCCAGAACCACTTGGCGGACACTCCGGAATCATCTGCCAGACATGCCGCAACCAGCTCTCAGACACACCATAACCACGTGCCGGAGACGCCGGAAGCACCTGCCGAGCATGCCGGAGCCACCTGCTCGACTCGCCAGAAACACCTGCCGGACACGCCAAAATCACCTGCCGGGTACGCCAGAACCACCTGGCGGACACTCCGAAATCACCTGTCGCGCATGCCGGAACCACCTCTCAGACGTGCCGGAAGCACGTGCCGGACACGCCGGAATCACCTACCGGACAGACCGGAACCACCTGCCGAGCACGCAGGAGCCACTTGTTCGACTCGCTGGAACCACCTGCCGGACAGTCCATTATCAACTGCTGGCTATGCCAGAACCACCTGGGGGACGGTCCGGAATCACCTGCCAGCCATGGCGGAACCACCTCTCAGACGTACCAGAACCACCTGCCGGAGAAGCTGGAAACACGTCCTGGACAGTCTGGAACCACCTGCCGGCCAAGCCTGAACCACCTGCCAAGCACAACGGAACAACCTGCCAGACACGCCAAAATCACCTGCGTGTTATGCCAGAACCACTTGGAGGACTCTCTGGGATGACCTGCTGGGCATGCCGGAACCACCTCTCAGACGTGCCAGAACCATGTGGCGGACAGTCCGGAATCACCTGTTGGGCATGCGCAACCACCTCTGAGACGTACCAGAACCACATGCCGTGCAGGCTGGAACCACCTACCGGACAGACCGGAATCACCTTTCGGGCATGCCGGAACCACCTGTCAGATGTGCCAGAAACACGTGCCGGAGACGCCGGAAGCACCTGCCAAGCACGTTGGAACCACCTGCTCAACTCGCCTGAACCACCTGCCGGACACGCCAAAATCATCTGCCGACTATGCCAGAACCACTTGGCGAACACTCCGGAATCACTTGCCGGGCATGCAGGAACCACCTCTCAGACATGCCAGAACCCCGTGCCAATGACCCCGGAAGCACCAGCCGAGCACGCCGGAACCACATGCTCGACTCGCCAGAACCACCTGCCGATCACGCAAAAATCACCTGCCGGCTACGCCACAACCAGTTGGTGAACACTTTGGAATCACCTGCCAGGCTTGCTGGAACCAACTGCCAGTCATGCCAAAATCACCTGCCAACTACGCCAGAACCGCTTGGCGGACACTGCGGAAACACCTGTCGGGCCGGCTGGAACCACATCTCAGACGTGCCAGAAACGTGTTCATGAGATGCTGGAACCACACCCCGAACAGACGGATACCACCTGCCAGAACCGCCTGAACCACCTGCTGAGCACGCCGGAACCACCTGCTCGACTCACCGGTACCACCTCCCTGACACGCCAAAATCACCAGCCGGGTATGCCAGAACCACTTGGCGGACACTCCGGAATCATCTGCCGGACATGCCGGAACCAGCTCTCAGACACACCAGAACCACGTGCCGGAGACGCCGGAAGCACCTGCCGAGCATGCCGGAGCCACCTGCTCGACTCGCCAGAAACACCTGCCGGACACGCCAAAATCACCTGCCGGGTATGCCAGAACCACCTGGCGGACACTACGGAATCACCTGCCTCGCATGCCGGAACCACCTCTCAGACGTGCCGGAAGCACGTGCCAGACACGCCGGAAACACCTACCGGACAGACCGGAACCACCTGCCAAGAACGCCGGAGCCACCTGTTCGACTCGCTGGAACCACCTGCCGGACAGGCCAATATCAACTGCTGGCTATGCCAGAACCACCTGGGGGACAGTCCGGGATCACCTGCCAGCCATGGCGGAACCACCTCTCAGACGTAGCAGAACCACCTGCCGGAGAAGCTGGAAACACGTCCTGGACAGACTGGAACCACGTGACGGCCATGCCTGAACCACCTGCCGAGCACGGCGGAACCACCTGCCGGACACGCCAAAATCACCTGCGGGCTACGCCAGAACCACTTGGACGACTCTCCGAAATGACCTGCCGGGCATGTTGGAACCACCTCTCAGACGTGCCAGAAGCACGTGGCGGACAGTCCGGAATCACCTGTTGGGCATACGCAACCACCTCTGAGACGTACCAGAACCACGTGCCGTGCACGCCGGAATCACCTACCGGACAGACCGGAATCAACTTTTGGGCATGCCGGAACCACCAGTCAGATGTGCCAGAAACACGTGCCGGAGACGCCGGAAGCACCTGCCGAGCACGTCGCAACCACCTGCTCAACTCGCCTGAACCACCTGCCGGACACGCCAAAATCACCTGCCCGCTACACCAGCACCACTTCGGGGACAAGCCGGAATCACGTGAGGGGCATGCCGGCACAGCCTGTCAGACTGAACCTCGTGCCGGACACCACAGAACCACCTGCCGGACAGACCGGAACCACCTGCCGGACACGACGGAACCACAGGCTCGACCCGCCGTAACAACCGCTGGACATGCAAGATCACCTGCCGGCTACGCCGGAAAAACTTGGCGAACACTCCGGAATCACCTGCCGGGCATGCCGGAACCACCTCTCAGATATGCCAGAACCACGTGCCAATGACCCCGGAAGCACCTGCCGAGCACGCCGGAACCACCTGCTCGACTCACCAGAACCACCAGCCGGACACGCAAAAATCACCTGCCGGCTACGCCAGAACAACCTGGCGGACACTCCGAAATCACCTGCCGGGCTTGCTGGAACCACCTGCCGGTCATGCCCAAATCACCTGCCAACTATGCCAGTACCACTTGGCGGACACTGTGGAAACACCTGTCGGGCCGGCCGGAACCACATCTCAGACGTGCCAGAACCATGTGCATGAGATGCTGGAACCACACCCCGAACAGACGGAAAACACCTGCCAGACCCGTCTGAACAACCTGCCGAGCACGCCGGAGCCACCTGCTCGACTCGCCGGAACCGCCTACCTGACATGCCCAAATCACCAGCCGGGTATGCCAGAACCAGTTGGCGGACACTCCGGAATCATCTGCCGGACATGCCGGAACCAGCTCTCAGACACACCAGAACCAAGTGCCGGAGACGCCGGAAGCACCTGCCGAGCATGCCGGAGCCACCTGCTCGACTCGCCAGAAACACCTGCCGGGCCCGCCAAAATCACCTGCCGGGTACGCAAGAACCACCTGGCGGACACTCCGAAATCACCTGTCGCGCATGCCGGAACCACCTCTCAGACGTGCCGGAAGCACGTGCCGGACACGCCAGAATCACCTACCGGACAGACCGGAACCACCTGCCGAGCACGCCTGAGCCACCTGTTCGACTCGCTGGAACCACCTGCCGGACAGGCCAATATCAACTGCTGGCTATGCCAGAACCACCTGGGGGACGGTCCGGAATCTCCTGCCAGCCATGGTGGAACCACCTCTCAGACGTACCAGAACCACCTGCCGGAGAAGCTGGAAACACGTCCTGGACAGTCTGGAACCACCTGCCGGCCAAGCCTGAACCACCTGCCAAGCACAACGGAACAACCTGCCAGACACGCCAAAATCACCTGCGTGTTATGCCAGAACCACTTGGAGGACTCTCTGGGATGACCTGCCGGGCATGCCGGAACCACCTCTCAGACGTGCCAGAACCATGTGGCGGACAGTCCGGAATCACCTGTTGGGCATACGCAACCACCTCTGACACGTACCAGAACCACGTGCCGTGCACGCCGGAACCACCTACCGGACAGACCGGAATCAACTTTTGGGCATGCCGGAACCACCAGTCAGATGTGCCAGAAACAAGTGCCGGAGACGCCGGAAGCACCTGCCGAGCACGTCGCAACCACCTGCTCAACTCGCCTGAACCACCTGCCGGACACGCCAAAATCACCTGCCCGCTACACCAGCACCACTTCGGGGACAAGCCGGAATCACGTGAGGCTCATGCCGGCACAGCCTCTCAGACTGAACCTCGTGCCAGACACCACAGAACCACCTGCCGGACAGACCGGAACCACCTGCCGGACACGCCGGTACCACCGGCTCGACCCGCCGGAACGACCGCTGGACATGCAAAATCACCTGCCGGCTACGCCGGAGACACTTGGCGAACACTCCGGAAGCACCTTTTGGGCATGCCGGAACCACCTGTCAGATGTGCCAGAAACACGTGCCGGAGACGCCGGAAGCACCTGCCAAGCACGTTGGAACCACCTGCTCAACTCGCCTGAACCACCTGCCGGACATGCCAAAATCACCTGCCGGCTATGCCAGAACCACTGGGCGAACACTCCGGAATCACTTGCCGGGCATTCAGGAACCA
The DNA here is from genome assembly GCF_037783145.1 of Equus przewalskii. Lineage (NCBI taxonomy): Eukaryota > Metazoa > Chordata > Mammalia > Perissodactyla > Equidae > Equus > Equus przewalskii. The sequence goes on along the minus strand of NW_027227930.1, from coordinate 28,091 downwards.
CCTCTCAGACATGCCAGAACCCTGTGCCAATGACCCCGGAAGCACCAGCAGAGCACGCCGGAACCACCTGCTCGACTCGCCAGAACCACCTGCCGATCACGCAAAAATCACCTGCCGGCTACGCCACAACCAGTTGTTGAACACTTTGGAATCACCTGCCAGGCTTGCTGGAACCACCTGTCAGTCATGCCAAAATCACCTGCCAACTACGCCAGAACCGCTTGGCGGACACCGCGGAAACACCTGTCGGGCCGGCTGGAACCACATCTCAGACGTGCCAGAAACGTGTTCAAGAGATGCTGGAACCACACCCCAAACAGACGGATACCACCAGCCAGAACCGCCTGAACCACCTGCTGAGCACGCCGGAACCACCTGCTCGACTCACCGGTACCACCTCCCTGACACGCCAAAATCACCTGCTGGGTATGCCAGAACCACTTGGCGGACACTCCGGAATCATCTGCCGGACATGCCGGAACCAGCTCTCAGACACACCAGAACCAAGTGCCAGAGACGCCGGAAGCACCTGCCGAGCATGCCGGAGCCACCTGCTCGACTCGCCAGAAACACCTGCCGGACACGCCAAAATCACCTGCCGGGTATGCCAGAACCACCTGGCGGACACTACGGAATCACCTGCCGCGCATGCCGGAACCACCTCTCAGACGTGCCGGAAGCACGTGCCGGACACGCCGGAAACACCTACCGGACAGACCGGAACCACCTGCCAAGAACGCCGGAGCCACTTGTTCGAGTCGCTGGAACCACCTGCCGGACAGGCCAATATCAACTGCTGGCTATGCCAGAACCACCTGGGGGACGGTCCGGGATCACCTGCCAGCCATGGCGGAACCACCTCTCAGACGTACCAGAACCACCTGCCGGAGAAGCTGGAAACATGTCCTGGACAGACTGGAACCACGTGACGGCCATGCCTGAACCACCTGCCGAGCACGGCGGAACCGCCTGCCGGACACGCCAAAATCACCTACGGGCTACGCCACAACCACTTGGACGACTCTCCGAAATGACCTGCCGGGCATGTTGGAACCACCTCTCAGACGTGCCAGAAGCACGTGGCGGACAGTCCGGAATCACCTGTTGGGCATACGCAACCACCTCTGACACGTACCAGAACCACGTGCCGTGCACTCCGGAACCACCTACCGGACAGACCGGAATCAACTTTTGGGCATGCCGGAACCACCAGTCAGATGTGCCAGAAACACGTGCCAGAGACGCCCGAAGCACCTGCCGAGCACGTCGCAACCACCTGCTCAACTCGCCTGAACCACCTGCCGGACACGCCAAAATCACCTGCCCGCTACACCAGCACCACTTCGGGGACAAGCCGGAATCACGTGAGGGGCATGCCGGCACAGCCTCTCAGACTGAACCTCGTGCCGGACACCACAGAACCACCTGCCGGACAGACCGGAACCACCTGCCGGACACGCCGGAACCACCGGCTCGACCCGCCGGAACGACCGCTGGACATGCAAAATCACCTGCCGGCTACGCCGGAAACAGTTGGCGAACACCTGGCGGACACTCCGAAATCACCTGTCGCGCATGCCGGAACCACCTCTCAGACGTGCCGGAAGCACGTGCCGGACACGCCGGAATCACCTACCGGACAGACCAGAACCACCTGCCGAGCACGCCGGAGCCACCTGTTCGACTCGCGGGAACCAACTGCCGGACAGGCCAATATCAACTGCTGGCTATGCCAGAACCACCTGGGGGACGGTCCGGAATCTCCTGCCAGCCATGGCGGAACCACCTCTCAGACGTACCAGAACCACCTGCCGGAGAAGCTGGAAACACGTCCTGGACAGTCTGGAACCACCTGCCGGCCAAGCCTGAACCACCTGCCAAGCACAACGGAACAACCTGCCAGACACGCCAAAATCACCTGCGTGTTATGCCAGAACCACTTGGAGGACTCTCTGGGATGACCTGCCGGGCATGCCGGAACCACCTCTCAGACGTGCCAGAACCATGTGGCGGACAGTCCGGAATCACCTGTTGGGCATACGCAACCACCTCTGACACGTACCAGAACCACGTGCCGTGCACGCCGGAACCACCTACCGGACAGACCGGAATCAACTTTTGGGCATGCCGGAACCACCAGTCAGATGTGCCAGAAACAAGTGCCGGAGACACCGGAAGCACCTGCCGAGCACGTCGCAACCACCTGCTCAACTCGCCTGAACCACCTGCCGGACACGCCAAAATCACCTGCCCGCTACACCAGCACCACTTCGGGGACAAGCCGGAATCACGTGAGGCTCATGCCGGCACAGCCTCTCAGACTGAACCTCGTGCCAGACACCACAGAACCACCTGCCGGACAGACCGGAACCACCTGCCGGACACGCCGGAACCACCGGCTCGACCCGCCGGAACGACCGCTGGACATGCAAAATCACCTGCCGGCTACGCCGGAGACACTTGGCGAACACTCCGGAAGCACCTTTTGGGCATGCCGGAACCACCTGTCAGATGTGCCAGAAACACGTGCCGGAGACGCCGGAAGCACCTGCCAAGCACGTTGGAACCACCTGCTCAACTCGCCTGAACCACCTGCCGGACATGCCAAAATCACCTGCCGGCTATGCCAGAACCACTGGGCGAACACTCCGGAATCACTTGCCGGGCATTCAGGAACCACCTCTCAGACATGCCAGAACCCTGTGCCAATGACCCCGGAAGCACCAGCAGAGCACGCCGGAACCACCTGCTCGACTCGCCAGAACCACCTGCCGATCACGCAAAAATCACCTGCCGGCTACGCCACAACCAGTTGTTGAACACTTTGGAATCACCTGCCAGGCTTGCTGGAACCACCTGTCAGTCATGCCAAAATCACCTGCCAACTACGCCAGAACCGCTTGGCGGACACCGCGGAAACACCTGTCGGGCCGGCTGGAACCACATCTCAGACGTGCCAGAAACGTGTTCAAGAGATGCTGGAACCACACCCCAAACAGACGGATACCACCAGCCAGAACCGCCTGAACCACCTGCTGAGCACGCCGGAACCACCTGCTCGACTCACCGGTACCACCTCCCTGACACGCCAAAATCACCTGCTGGGTATGCCAGAACCACTTGGCGGACACTCCGGAATCATCTGCCGGACATGCCGGAACCAGCTCTCAGACACACCAGAACCAAGTGCCAGAGACGCCGGAAGCACCTGCCGAGCATGCCGGAGCCACCTGCTCGACTCGCCAGAAACACCTGCCGGACACGCCAAAATCACCTGCCGGGTATGCCAGAACCACCTGGCGGACACTACGGAATCACCTGCCGCGCATGCCGGAACCACCTCTCAGACGTGCCGGAAGCACGTGCCGGACACGCCGGAAACACCTACCGGACAGACCGGAACCACCTGCCAAGAACGCCGGAGCCACTTGTTCGAGTCGCTGGAACCACCTGCCGGACAGGCCAATATCAACTGCTGGCTATGCCAGAACCACCTGGGGGACGGTCCGGGATCACCTGCCAGCCATGGCGGAACCACCTCTCAGACGTACCAGAACCACCTGCCGGAGAAGCTGGAAACATGTCCTGGACAGACTGGAACCACGTGACGGCCATGCCTGAACCACCTGCCGAGCACGGCGGAACCGCCTGCCGGACACGCCAAAATCACCTACGGGCTACGCCACAACCACTTGGACGACTCTCCGAAATGACCTGCCGGGCATGTTGGAACCACCTCTCAGACGTGCCAGAAGCACGTGGCGGACAGTCCGGAATCACCTGTTGGGCATACGCAACCACCTCTGACACGTACCAGAACCACGTGCCGTGCACTCCGGAACCACCTACCGGACAGACCGGAATCAACTTTTGGGCATGCCGGAACCACCAGTCAGATGTGCCAGAAACACGTGCCAGAGACGCCCGAAGCACCTGCCGAGCACGTCGCAACCACCTGCTCAACTCGCCTGAACCACCTGCCGGACACGCCAAAATCACCTGCCCGCTACACCAGCACCACTTCGGGGACAAGCCGGAATCACGTGAGGGGCATGCCGGCACAGCCTCTCAGACTGAACCTCGTGCCGGACACCACAGAACCACCTGCCGGACAGACCGGAACCACCTGCCGGACACGCCGGAACCACCGGCTCGACCCGCCGGAACGACCGCTGGACATGCAAAATCACCTGCCGGCTACGCCGGAAACAGTTGGCGAACACCTGGCGGACACTCCGAAATCACCTGTCGCGCATGCCGGAACCACCTCTCAGACGTGCCGGAAGCACGTGCCGGACACGCCGGAATCACCTACCGGACAGACCAGAACCACCTGCCGAGCACGCCGGAGCCACCTGTTCGACTCGCGGGAACCACCTGCCGGACAGGCCAATGTCAACTGCTGGCTATGCCAGAACCACCTGGGGGACGGTCCGGAATCGACTGCCAGCCATGGCGGAACCACCTCTCAGACGTACCAGAACCACCTGCCGGAGAAGCTGGAAACACGTCCTGGACAGTCTGGAACCACCTGCCGACCAAGCCTGAACCACCTGTCAAGCACAACGGAACAACCTGCCAGACACGCCGAAATCACCTGCGTGTTATGTCAGAACCACTTGGAGGACTCTCTGGGATGACCTGCCGGGCATGCCGGAACCACCTCTCAGACGTGCCCGAACCATGTGGCGGACAGTCCGGAATCACCTGTTGGGCATGCGCAACCACCTCTGAGACGTACCAGAACCACATGCCGTGCAGGCTGGAACCACCTACCGGACAGACCGGAATCACCTTTCGGGCATGCCGGAACCAGCTGTCAGATGTGCCAGAAACACGTGCCGGAGACGCCGGAAGCACCTGCCAAGCACGTTGGAACCACCTGCTCAACTCGCCTGAACCACCTGCCGAAAATGCCAAAATCACCTGCCGACTATGCCAGAACCACTTGGCGAACACTCCGGAATCACTTGCCGGGCATGCAGGAACCACCTCTCAGACATGCCAGAACCCCGTGCCAATGACCCCGGAAGCACCTGCCGAGCACGCCGGAACCACCTGCTCGACTCGCCAGAACCACCTGCTGGACACGCAAAAATCACCTGCCGGCTACGCCACAACCAGTTGGGGTACACTTCGGAATCACCTGCCGGGCTTGCTGGAACCACCTGCCGGTCATGCCAAAATCACCTGCCAACTACGCCAGAACCGCTTGGCGGACACTGTGGAAACACCTGTCGGGCCGGCTGGAATCACATCTCAGACGTGCCAGAAACGTGTTCATGAGATGCTGGAACCACAGCCCGAACAGACGGATACCACCTGCCAGACCCGTCTGAACAACCGGCCAAGCTCGCCGGAGCCACCTGCTCGACTCGCCGGAACCACCTACCTGACATGCCAAAATCACCAGCCGGGTATGCCAAAACCACTTGGCGGACACTCCGGAATCATCTGCCGGACATGCCGGAACCAGCTCTCAGACACACCAGAACCAAGTGCCGGAGACGCCGGAAGCACCTGCCGAGCATGCCGGAGCCACCTGCTCGACTCGCCAGAAACACCTGCCGGACACGCCAAAATCACCTGCCGGATATGCCAGAATCACCTGGCGGACACTACAGAATCACCTGCCGTGCATGCCGGAACCACCTCTCAGACGTGCCGGAAGCACGTGCCAGACACGCCGGAAACACCTACCTGACAGACCGGAGCCACCTGCCAAGAACGCCGGAGCCTCCTGTTCGACTCGCTGGAACCACCTGCCGGACAGGAAAATATCAACTGCTGGCTATGCCAGAACCACCTGGGGGACAGTCCGGGATCACCTGCCAGCCATGGCGGAACCACCTCTCAGACGTACCAGAACCACCTGCCGGAGAAGCTAGAAACACGTCCTGGACAGACTGGAACCACGTGACGGCCATGCCTGAACCACCTGCCGAGCACGGCGGAACCACCTGCCGGACACGCCAAAATCACCTGCGGGCTACGCCAGAACCACTTGGACGACTCTCCGAAATGACCTGCCGGGCATGTTGGAACCACCTCTCAGACGTGCCAGAAGCACGTGGCGGACAGTCCGGAATCACCTGTTGGGCATACGCAACCACCTCTGAGACGTACCAGAACCACGTGCCGTGCACGCCGGAACCACCTACCGGACAGACCGGAATCAACTCTTGGGCATGCCGGAACCACCAGTCAGATGTGCCAGAAACACGTGCCAGAGACGCCCGAAGCACCTGCCGAGCACGTCGCAACCACCTGCTCAACTCGCCTGAACCACCTGCCGGACACGCCAAAATCACCTGCCCGCTACACCAGCACCACTTCGGGGACAAGCCGGAATCACGTGAGGGGCATGCCGGCACAGCCTCTCAGACTGAACCTCGTGCCGGACACCACAGAACCACCTGCCGGACAGACCGGAACCACCTGCCGGACACGCCGGAACCACCGGCTCGACCCGCCGGAACGACCGCTGGACATGCAAAATCACCTGCCGGCTACGCAGGACACAGTTGGCGAACACCTGGCGGACACTCCGAAATCACCTGTAATGCATGCCGGAACCACCTCTCAGACGTGCCTGAAGCACGTGCCGGACACGCCGGAATCACCTACCGGACAGACCGGAACGACCTGCCGAGCACGCCGGAGCCACCTGTTCGACTCGCTGGAAACACCTCCCGGACAGTCCATTATCAACTGCTGGCTATGCCAGAACCACCTGGGGGACGGTCCGGAATCACCTGCCAGCCATGGCGGAACCACCTCTCAGACGTACCAGAACCACCTGCCGGAGAAGCTGGAAACACGTCCTGGACAGTCTGGAACCACCTGCCGGCCAAGCCTGAACCACCTGCCAAGCACAACGGAACAACCTGCCAGACACGCCAAAATCACCTGCGTGTTATGCCAGAACCACTTGGAGGACTCTCTGGGATGACCTGCCGGGCATGCCGGAACCACCTCTCAGACGTGCCAGAACCATGTGGCGGACAGTCCGGAATCACCTGTTGGGCATGCGCAACCACCTCTGAGACGTACCAGAACCACATGCCGTGCAGGCTGGAACCACCTACCGGACAGACCGGAATCACCTTTCGGGCATGCCGGAACCACCTGTCAGATGTGCCAGAAACACGTGCCGGAGACGCCGGAAGCACCTGCCAAGCACGTTGGAACCACCTGCTCAACTCGCCTGAACCACCTGCCGGACATGCCAAAATCACCTGCCGACTATGCCAGAACCACTTGGCGAACACTCCGGAATCACTTGCCGGGCATGCAGGAACCACCTCTCAGACATGCCAGAACCCCGTGCCAATGACCCCGGAAGCACCAGCCGAGCACGCCGGAACCACCTGCTCGACTCGCCAGAACCACCTGCCGATCACGCAAAAATCACCTGCCGGCTACGCCACAACCAGTTGGTGAACACTTTGGAATCACCTGCCAGGCTTGCTGGAACCACCTGCCGGTCATGCCAAAATCACCTGCCAACTACGCCAGAACCGCTTGGCGGACACTGCGGAAACACCTGTCGGGCCGGCTGGAACCACATCTCAGACGTGCCAGAAACGTGTTCATGAGATGCTGGAACCACACCCCAAACAGACGGATACCACCTGCCAGAACCGCCTGAAACACCTGCTGAGCACGCCGGAACCACCTGCTCGACTCGCCGGTACCACCTCCCTGACACGCCAAAATCACCTGCTGGGTATGCCAGAACCACTTGGCGGACACTCCGGAATCATCTGCCGGACATGCCGGAACCAGCTCTCAGACACACCAGAACCAAGTGCCGGAGACGCCGGAAGCACGTGCCGAGCATGCCGGAGCCACCTGCTCGACTCGCCAGAAACACCTGCCGGACACGCCAAAATCACCTGCCGGGTATGCCAGAACCACCTGGCGGACACTACGGAATCACCTGCCGCGCATGCCGGAACCACCTCTCAGACGTGCCGGAAGCACGTGCCAGACACGCCGGAAACACCTACCGGACAGACCGGAACCACCTGCCAAGAACGCCGGAGCCACCTGTTCGACTCGCTGGAACCACCTGCCGGACAGGCCAATATCAACTGCTGGCTATGCCAGAACCACCTGGGGGACAGTCCGGGATCTCCTGCCAGCCATGGCGGAACCACCTCTCAGACGTACCAGAACCACCTGCCGGAGAAGCTGGAAACACGTCCTGGACAGACTGGAACCACGTGACGGCCATGCCTGAACCACCTGCCGAGCACGGCGGAACCACCTGCCGGACACGCCAAAATCACCTGCGGGCTACGCCAGAACCACTTGGACGACTCTCCGAAATGACCTGCCGGGCATGTTGGAACCACCTCTCAGACCTGCCAGAAGCACGTGGCGGACAGTCCGGAATCACCTGTTGGGCATACGCAACCACCTCTGACACGTACCAGAACCACATGCCGTGCACGCCGGAACCACCTACCGGACAGACCGGAATCAACTTTTGGGCATGCCGGAACCACCAGTCAGATGTGCCAGAAACACGTGCCGGAGACGCCGGAAGCACCTGCCGAGCACGTCGCAACCACCTGCTCAACTCGCCTGAACCACCTGCCGGACACGCCAAAATCACCTGCCCGCTACACCAGCACCACTTCGGGGACAAGCCGGAATCACGTGAGGGGCATGCCGGCACAGCCTCTCAGACTGAACCTCGTGCCGGACACCACGGAACCACCTGCCGGACAGACCGGAACCACCTGCCGGACATGCCAAAATCACCTGCCGGGTACGCCAGAAACACCTGCCGGACACGCCAAAATCACCTGCCGGGTACGCCAGAAACACCTGCCTGACACGCCAAAATCACCTGCCGGGTACGCCAGAACCACCTGGCGGACAGTCCGAAATCACCTGTCGCGCATGGCGGAACCACCTCTCAGACGTGCCTGAAGCACGTGCCAGACACGCCGGAATCACCTACCGGACAGACCGGAACCACCTGCCGAGCACGCCGGAGCCACCTGTTCGACTCGCTGGAACCACCTGCCGGACAGGCCAATATCAACTGCTGGCTATGCCAGAACCACCTGGGGGACGGTCCGGAATCGCCTGCCCGCCATGGCGGACCCACCTCTCAGACGTACCAGAACCACCTGCCGGAGAAGCTGGAAACACGTCCTGGACAGTCTGGAACCACCTGCCGGCCAAGCCTGAACCACCTGCCAAGCACAACGGAACAACCTGCCAGACACGCCAAAATCACCTGCGTGTTATGCCAGAACCACTTGGAGGACTCTCTGGGATGACCTGCCGGGCATGCCGGAACCACCTCTCAGACGTGCCAGAACCATGTGGCGGACAGTCCGGAATCACCTGTTGGGCATGCGCAACCACCTCTGAGACGTACCAGAACCACATGCCGTGCAGGCTGGAACCACCTACCGGACAGACCGGAATCACCTTTCGGGCATGCCGGAACCACCTGTCAGATGTGCCAGAAACACGTGCCGGAGACGCCGGAAGCACCTGCCAAGCACGTTGGAACCACCGGCTCAACTCGCCTGAACCACCTGCCGGACACGCCAAAATCACCTGCGGGCTACGCCAGAACCACTTGGACGACTCTCCGAAATGACCTGCCGGGCATGTTGGAACCACATCTCAGACGTCCCAGAAACGTGTTCATGAGATGCTGGAACCACACCCCGAACAGACGGATACCACCTGCCAGAACCGCCTGAACCACCTGCTGAGCACGCCAGAACCACCTGCTCGACTCACCGGTAGCACCTCGCTGACACGCGAAAATCACCTGCTGGGTATGCCAGAACCACATGGCGGACACTCCGGAATCATCTGCCGGACATGCCAGAACCAGCTCTCAGACACACCAGATCCAAGTGCCGGAGACGCCGGAAGCACCTGCCGAGCATGCCGGAGCCACCTGCTCTACTCGCCAGAAACACCTGCCGGACACGCCAAAATCACCTGCCGGGTATGCCAGAACCACCTGGCGGACACTACGGAATCACCTCCCGCGCATGCCGCAACCACCTCTCAGACGTGCCGGAAGCACGTGCCAGACACGCCGGAAACACCTACCGGACAGACCGGAACCACCTGCCAAGAACGCCGGAGCCACCTGTTCGACTCGCTGGAACCACCTGCCGGACAGGCCAATATCAACTGCTGGCTATGCCAGAACCACCTGGGGGACAGTCCGGGATCACCTGCCAGCCATGGCGGAACCACCTCTCAGACGTACCAGAACCACCTGCCGGAGAAGCTGGAAACACGTCCTGGACAGACTGGAACCACGTGACGGCCATGCCTGAACCACCTGCCGAGCACGGCGGAACCACCTGCCGGACACGCCAAAATCACCTGCGGGCTACGCCAGAACCACTTGGACGACTCTCCGAAATGACCTGCCGGGCATGTTGGAACCACCTCTCAGACGTGCCAGAAGCACGTGGCGGACAGTCCGGAATCACCTGTTGGGCATACGCAACCACCTCTGACACGTACCAGAACCACGTGCCGTGCACGCCGGAACCACCTACCGGACAGACCGGAATCAACTTTTGGGCATGCCGGAACCACCAGTCAGATGTGCCAGAAACACGTACCGGAGGCGCCGGAAGCACCTGCCGAGCACGTCGCAACCACCTGCTCAACTCGCCTGAACCACCTGCCGGACACGCCAAAATCACCTGCCCGCTACACCAGCACCAGTTCGGGGACAAGCCGGAATCACGTGAGGGGCATGCCGGCACAGCCTCTCAGACTGAACCTCGTGCCGGACACCACAGAACCACCTGCCAGACAGACCGGAACCACCTGCCGGACACGCCGGAACCACCGGCTCGACCCGCCGGAACGACCGCTGGACATGCAAAATCACCTGCCGGCTACGCCGGAAACACTTGGCGAACACTCCGGAATCACCTGCCGGGCATGCCGGAACCACCTCTCAGATATGCCAGAACCACGTGCCAATGACCCAGGAAGCACCTGCCGAGCACGCCGGAACCGCCTGCTCGACTCGCCAGAACCACCTGCCGGACACGCAAAAATCACCTGCCGGCTACGCCACAACCAGTTGGGGAACACTTCGGAATCACCTGCCGGGCTTGCTGGAACCACCTGCCGGTCATGCCAAAATCACCTGCGAACTACGCCAGTACCACTTGGCGGACACTGGGGAAACACCTGTCGGGCCGGCCGGAACCACATCTCAGACGTGCCGGAAGCACGTGCCGGACACCACAGAACCACCTACCGGACAGACCGGAACCACCTGCCGAGCACGCCGGAGCCACCTGTTCGACTCGCTGGAACCACCTGACGGACAGGCCAATATCAACTGCTGGCTATGCCAGAACCACCTGGGGGACAGTCCGGGATCACCTGCCAGCCATGGCGGAACCACCTCTCAGACGTAGCAGAACCACCTGCCGGAGAAGCTGGAAACACGTCCTGGACAGACTGGAACCACGTGACGGCCATGCCTGAACCACCTGCCGAGCACGGAGGAACCACCTGCCGGACACGCCAAAATAACCTGCGGGCTATGCCAGAACCACTTGGACGACTCTCCGAAATGACCTGCCGGGCATGTTGGAACCACCTCTCAGACGTGCCAGAAGCACGTGGCGGACAGTCCGGAATCACCTGTTGGGCATACGCAACCACCTCTGACACGTACCAGAACCACGTGCCGTGCACGCCGGAACCACCTACCGGACAGACCGGAATCAACTTTTGGGCATGCCGGAACCACCAGTCAGATGTGCCAGAAACACGTGCCGGACGCGCCGGAAGCACCTGCCGAGCATGTCGCAACCACCTGCTCAACTCGCCTGAACCACCTGCCGGACACGCCAAAATCACCTGCCCGCTACACCAGCACCACTTCGGGGACAAGCCGGAATCACGTGAGGGGCATGCCGGCACAGCCTCTCAGACTGAACCTCGTGCCGGACACCGCAGAACCACCTGCCGGACAGACCGGAACCACCTGCCGGACACGCCGGAACCACCGGCTCGACCCGCCGGAACGACCGCTGGACATGCAAAATCACCTGCCGGCTACGCCGGAAACACTTGGCGAACACTCCGGAATCACCTGCCGGGCATGCCGGAACCACCTCTCAGATATGCCAGAACCACGTGCCAATGACCCCGGAAGCACCTGCCGAGCACGCCGGAACCACCTGCTCGACTCGCCAGAACCAACTACCGGACACGCAGAAATCACCTGCCGGCTACGCCACAACCAGTTGGGGAACACTTCGGAATCACCTGCCGGGCTTGCTGGAACCACCTGCCGGTCATGCCAAAATCACCTGCCAACTACGCCAGTACCACTTGGCGGACACTGTGGAAACACCTGTCGGGCCGGCCGGAACCACATCTCAGACGTGCCAGAACCATGTGCATGAGATGCTGGAACCACACCCCGAACAGATGGAAAACACCTGCCAGACCCGTCTGAACAACCTGCCGAGCACGCAGGAGCCACCTGCTCGACTCGCCGGAACCACCTACCTGAAATGCCCAAATCACCAGCCGGGTATTCCAGAACCACTTGGCGGACACTCCGGAATCATCTGCCGGACATGCCGGAACCAGCTCTCAGACACACCAGAACCACGTTCCGGAGACGCCGGAAGCACCTGACGAGCATGCCGGAGCCACCTGCTCGACTCGCCAGAAACACCTGCCGGACACGCCAAAATCATCGGCCGGGTACGCCAGAACCACCTGGCGGACACTCCGAAATCACCTGTCTCGCATGCCGGAACCACCTCTCAGACGTGCCGGAAGCACGTGCCGGACACGCCGGAATCACCTACCGGACAGACCGGAACCACCTGCCGAGCACGCCGGAGCCACCTGTTCGACTCGCTGGAACCACATGCCGGACAGGCCAATATCAACTGCTGGCTATGCCAGAACCACCTGGGGGACGGTCCGGAATCACCTGCCAGCCATGGCGGAACCACCTCTCAGACGTACCAGAACCACCTGCCGGAGAAGCTGGAAACACGTCCTGGACAGTCTGGAACCACCTGCCGGCCAAGCCTGAACCACCTGCCAAGCACAACGGAACAACCTGCCAGACACGCCAAAATCACCTGCGTGTTATGCCAGAACCACTTGGAGGACTCTCTGGGATGACCTGCCGGGCATGCCGGAACCACCTCTCAGACGTGCCAGAACCATGTGGCGGACAGTCCGGAATCACCTGTTGGGCATGCGCAACCACCTCTGAGACGTACCAGAACCACATGCCGTGCAGGCTGGAACCACCTACCGGACAGACCGGAATCACCTTTCGGGCATGCCGGAACCACCTGTCAGATGTGCCAGAAACACGTGCCGGAGACGCCGGAAGCACCTGCCAAGCACGTTGGAACCACCTGCTCAACTCGCCTGAACCACCTGCCGGACACGCCAAAATCACCTGCCGACTATGCCAGAACCACTTGGCGAACACTCCGGAATCACTTGCCGGGCATGCAGGAACCACCTCTCAGACATGCCAGAACCCCGTGCCAATGACCCCGGAAGCACCAGCCGAGCACGCCGGAACCACCTGCTCGACTCGCCAGAACCACCTGCCGATCACGCAAAAATCACCTGCCGGCTACGCCACAACCAGTTGGTGAACACTTTGGAATCACCTGCCAGGCTTGCTGGAACCACCTGCCAGTCATGCCAAAATCACCTGCCAACTACGCCAGAACCGCTTGGCGGACACTGCGGAAACACCTGTCGGGCCGGCTGGAACCACATCTCAGACGTGCCAGAAACGTGTTCATGAGATGCTGGAACCACACCCCGAACAGACGGATACCACCTGCCAGAACCGCCTGAACCACCTGCTGAGCACGCCGGAACCACCTGCTCGACTCACCGGTACCACCTCCCTGACACGCCAAAATCACCAGCCGGGTATGCCAGAACCACTTGGCGGACACTCCGGAAACATCTGCCGGACATGCCGGAACCAGCTCTCAGACACACCAGAACCACGTGCCGGAGACGCCGGAAGCACCTGCCGAGCATGCCGGAGCCACCTGCTCGACTCGCCAGAAACACCTGCCGGACACGCCAAAATCACCTGCCGGGTATGCCAGAACCACCTGGCGGACACTACGGAATCACCTGCCTCGCATGCCGGAACCACCTCTCAGACGTGCCGGAAGCACGTGCCAGACACGCCGGAAACACCTACCGGACAGACCGGAACCACCTGCCAAGAACGCCGGAGCCACCTGTTCGACTCGCTGGAACCACCTGCCGGACAGGCCAATATCAACTGCTGGCTATGCCAGAACCACCTGGGGGACAGTCCGGAATCACCTGCCAGCCATGGCGGAACCACCTCTCAGACGTACCAGAACCACCTGCCGGAGAAGCTGGAAACACGTCCTGGACAGACTGGAACCACGTGACGGCCATGCCTGAACCACCTGCCAAGCACAACGGAACCACCTGCCGGACACGCCAAAATCACCTGCGTGCTACGCCAGAACCACTTGGACGACTCTCCGGGATGACCTGCCGGGCATGTCGGAACCACCTCTCAGACGTGCCAGAACCACGTGGCGGACAGTCCGGAATCACCTGTTGGGCATACGCAACCACCTCTGACACGTACCAGAACCACGTGCCGTGCACGCCGGAACCACCTACCGGACAGACCGGAATCAACTTTTGGGCATGCCGGAACCACCAGTCAGATGTGCCAGAAACACGTGCCGGAGACGCCGGAAGCACCTGCCGAGCACGTCGCAACCACCTGCTCAACTCGCCTGAACCACCTGCCGGACACGCCAAAATCACCTGCCCGCTACACCAGCACCCCTTCGGGGACAAGCCGGAATCACCTGAGGGGCATGCCGGCACAGCCTCTCAGACTGAACCTCGTGCCGGACACCACAGAACCACCTGCCGGATCGACCGGAACCACCTGCCGGACACGCCGGAACCACCGGCTCGACCCGCCGGAACGACCGCTGGACATGCAAAATAACCTGCCAGCTACGCCGGAAACACTTGGCGAACACTCCGGAATCACCTGCCGGGCATGCCGGAACCACCTCTCAGATATGCCAGAACCACGTGCCAATGACCCCGGAAGCACCTGCCGAGCACGCCGGAACCACCTGCTCGACTCGCCAGAACCAACTACCGGACACGCAGAAATCACCTGCCGGCTACGCCACAACCAGTTGGGGAACACTTCGGAATCACCTGCCGGGCTTGCTGGAACCACCTGCCGGTCATGCCAAAATCACCTGCCAACTACGCCAGTACCACTTGGCGGACACTGTGGAAACACCTGTCGGGCCGGCCGGAACCACATCTCAGACGTGCCAGAACCATGTGCATGAGATGCTGGAACCACACCCCGAACAGACGGAAAACACCTGCCAGACCCGTCTGAACAACCTGCCGAGCACGCAGGAGCCACCTGCTCGACTCGCCGGAACCACCTACCTGAAAT
Organism: Equus przewalskii; assembly: GCF_037783145.1. Classification (NCBI taxonomy): domain Eukaryota; kingdom Metazoa; phylum Chordata; class Mammalia; order Perissodactyla; family Equidae; genus Equus; species Equus przewalskii. The sequence continues at coordinate 12,580 of NW_027227930.1, read as the reverse complement.
GCCCAAATCACCAGCCGGGTATTCCAGAACCACTTGGTGGACACTCCGGAATCATCTGCCGGACATGCCGGAACCAGCTCTCAGACACACCATAACCACGTGCCGGAGACGCCGGAAGCACCTGCCGAGCATGCCGGAGCCACCTGCTCGACTCGCCAGAAGCACCTGCCGGACACGCCAAAATCATCGGCCGGGTACGCCAGAACCACCTGGCGGACACTCCGAAATCACCTGTCTCGCATGCCGGAACCACCTCTCAGACGTGCCGGAAGCACGTTCCGGACACGCCGGAATCACCTACCGGACAGACCGGAACCACCTGCCGAGCACACCGGAGCCACCTGTTCGACTCGCTGGAACCACATGCCGGACAGGCCAATATCAACTGCTGGCTATGCCAGAACCACTTGGGGGACGGTCGGGAATCGCCTGCCAGCCATGGCGGAACCACCTCTCAGACGTACCACAACAACCTGCCGGAGAAGCTGGAAACACATATTGGACAGTCTGGAACCACCTGCCGGCCAAGCCTGAACCACCTGCCAAGCACAACGGAACAATCTGCCAGACACGCCAAAATCACCTGCGTGTTATGCCAGAACCACTTGGAGGACTCTCTGGGATGACCTGCCGGGCATGCCGGAACCACCTCTCAGACGTGCCAGAACCATGTGGCGGACAGTCCGGAATCACCTGTTGGGCATGCGCAACCACCTCTGAGACGTACCAGAACCACGTGCCGTGCACGCCGGAACCACCTACCGGAAAGACCGGAATCAACTTTTGGGCATGCCGGAACCACCAGTCAGATGTGCCAGAAACACGTGCCGGAGAAGCCGAAAGCACCCGCCGAGCACGTCGCAACCACCTGCTCAACTCGCCTGAACCACCTGCCGGACACGCCAAAATCACCTGCCCGCTACACCAGCACCACTTCGGGGACCAGCCGGAATCACGTGAGGGGCATGCCGGCACAGCCTCTCAGACTCAACCTCGTGCCGGACACCACAGAACCACCTGCCGGACAGACCGGAACCACCTGCCGGACACGCCGGAACCACCGGCTCGACCCGCCGGAACGACCGCTGGACATGCAAAATCACCTGCCGGCTACGCCGCAAACACTTGGCGAACACTCCGGAATCACCTGCCGGGCATGCCGGAACCACCTCTCAGATATGCCAGAACCACGTGCCAATGACCCCGGAAGCACCTGCTGAGCACGCCGGAACCACCTGCTCGACTCGCCAGAACCACCTGCCGGACACGCAAAAATCACCTGCCGGCTACGCCACAACCAGTTGGGGTACACTTCGGAATCACCTGCCGGGCTTGCTGGAACCACCTGCCGGTCATGCCAAAATCACCTGCCAACTACGCCAGTACCACTTGGCGGACACTGTGGAAACACCTGTCGGGCCGGCCGGAACCACATCTCAGACGTGCCAGAACCATGTGCATGAGATGCTGGAACCACACCCCGAACAGACGGAAAACACCTGCCAGACCCGTCTGAACAACCTGCCGAGCACGCCGGAGCCACCTGCTCGACTCACCGGTACCGCCTACCTGACATGCCCAAATCACCAGCCGGGTGTGCCAGAACCACTTGGCGGACACTCCGGAATCATCTGCCGGACATGCCGGAACCAGCTCTCAGACACACCAGAACCACGTGCCGGAGACACCGGAAGCACATGCAGAGCATGCCGGAGCCACCTGCTCGACTCGCCAGAAACACCTGCCGGACACGCCAAAATCACCTGCCGGGTATGCCAGAACCACCTGGCGGACACTCCGGAATCACCTGCCGCGCATGCCGGAACCACCTCTCAGACGTGCCGGAAGCACGTGCCAGACACGCCGGAAACACCTACCGGACAGACCGGAACCACCTGCCAAGAACGCCGGAGCCACCTGTTCGACTCGCTGGAACCACCTGCCGGACAGGCCAATATCAACTGCTGGCTATGCCAGAACCACCTGGGGGACAGTCCGGGATCACCTGCCAGCCATGGCGGAACCACCTCTCAGACGTACCAGAACCACCTGCCGGAGAAGCTGGAAACACGTCCTGGACAGACTGGAACCACGTGACGGCCATGCCTGAACCACCTGCCGAGCACGGCGGAACCACCTGCCGGACACGCCAAAATCACCTGCGGGCTACGCCAGAACCACTTGGGCGTCTCTCCGAAATGACCTGCCGGGCATGTTGGAACCACCTCTCAGACGTGCCAGAAGCACGTGGCGGACAGTCCGGAATCACCTGTTGGGCATACGCAACCACCTCTGACACGTACCAGAACCACGTGCCGTGCACGCCGGAACCACCTACCGGACAGACCGGAATCAACTTTTGGGCATGCCGGAACCACCAGTCAGATTTGCCAGAAACACGTGCCGGAGACGCCGGAAGCACCTGCCGAGCACGTCGCAACCACCTGCTCAACTCGCCTGAACCACCTGCCGGACACGCCAAAATCACCTGCCCACTACACCAGCACCACTTCGGGGACAAGCCGGAATCACGTGAGGGGCATGCCGGCACAGCCTCTCAGACTGAACCTCGTGCCGGACACCACAGAACCACCTGCCGGACAGACCGGAACCACCTGCCGGACACGCCGGAACCACCGGCTCGACCCGCCGGAACGAACGCTGGACATGCAAAATCACCTGCCGGCTACGCCGCAAACACTTGGCGAACACTCCGGAATCACCTGCCGGGCATGCCGGAACCACCTCTCAGATATGCCAGAACCACGTGCCAATGACCCCGGAAGCACCTGCCGAGCACGCAGGAACCACCTGCTCGACTCTCCAGAACCACCTGCCGGACACGCAAAAATCACCTGCCGGCTACGCCACAACCAGTTGGGGAACACTTCGGAATCACCTGCCGGGCTTGCTGGAACCACCTGCCGGTCATGCCAAAATCACCTGCCAACTACGCCAGTACCACTTGGCAGACACTGTGGAAACACCTGTCGGGCCTGCCGGAACCACATCTCAGACGTGCCAGAACCATGTGCATGAGATGCTGGAACCACACACCGAACAGCCGGAAAACACCTGCCAGACCCGTCTGAACAACCTGCCGAGCACGCCGGAGCCACCTGCTCGACTCGCCAGAAACACCCTGCCGGACACGCCAAAATCACCTGCCGGCTACGCCAGAACCACCTGGCGGACACTCCGAAACCACCTGTCGCGCATGCCGGAACCACCTCTCAGACGTGCCGGAAGCACGTGCCGGACACGCCGGAATCACCTACCGGACAGACCGGAACCACCTGCGAGCATGCCGGAGCCACCTGTTCGACTAGCTGGAACCACCTGCCGGACAGGCCAATATCAACTGCTGGCTATGCCAGAACCACCTGGGGGATGGTCCGGAATCACCTGCCAGCCATGGCGGAGCCACCTCTCAGACGTACCAGAACCACCTGCCGGAGAAGCTGGAAACACGTCCTGGACAGTCTGGAACCACCTGCCGGCCAAGCCTGAACCACCTGCCAAGCACAACGGAACAACCTGCCAGACACGCCAAAATCACCTGCGTGTTATGCCAGAACCACTTGGAGGACTCTCTGGGATGACCTGCCGGGCATGCCGGAACCACCTCTCAGACGTGCCAGAACCATGTGGCGGACAGTCCGGAATCACCTGTTGGGCATGCGCAACCACCTCTGAGACGTACCAGAACCACATGCCGTGCAGGCTGGAACCACCTACCGGACAGACCGGAATCACCTTTCGGGCATGCCGGAACCACCTGTCAGATGTGCCAGAAACACGTGCCGGAGACGCCGGAAGCACCTGCCAAGCACGTTGGAACCACCTGCTCAACTCGCCTGAACCACCTGCCGGACATGCCAAAATCACCCGCCGACTATGCCAGAACCACTTGGCGAACACTCCGGAATCACTTGCCGGGCATGCAGGAACCACCTCTCAGACATGCCAGAACCCCGTGCCAATGACCCCGGAAGCACCAGCCGAGCACGCCGGAACCACCGGCTCGACCCGCCGGAACGACCGCTGGATATGCAAAATCACCTGCCGGCTACGCCGGAAACACTTGGCGAACACTCCAGAATCACCTGCCGGGTATGCCGGAATCACCTCTCAGATATGCCAGAACCACGTGCCAATGACCCCGGAACCACATGCTGAGCACGCCGGAACCACCTGCTCGACTCGCCAGAACCACATGCCGGACACGCAAAAATCACCTGCCGGCTACGCCACAACCAGTTGGGGAACACTTCGGAATCACCTGCCGGGCTTGCTGGAACCACCTGCCGGTCATGCCAAAATCACCTGCCAACTACGCCAGTACCACTTGGCGGACACTGTGGAAACACCTGTCGGGCCGGCCGGAACCACATCTCAGACGTGCCAGAAACATGTGCATGAGATGCTGGAACCACACCCCGAACAGACGGAAAACACCTGCCAGACCCGTCTGAACAACCTGCCGAGCACGCCGGAGCCACCTGCTCGACTCGCCGGAACCACCTACCTGACATGCCCAAATCACCAGCCGGGTATGCCAGAACCACTTGGCGGACACTCCGGAATCATCTGCCGGACATGCCGGAACCAGCTCTCAGACACACCAGAACCAAGTGCCGGAGACGCCGGAAGCACCTGCCGAGCATACCGGAGCCACCTGCTCGACTCGCCAGAAACACCTGCCGGACACGCCAAAATCACCTGCCGGGTTCGCCAGAACCACCTGGCGGACACTCCGAAACCACCTGTCGCGCATGCCGGAACCACCTCTCAGACGTGCCGGAAGCACGTGCCGGACACGCCGGAATCACCTACCGGACAGACCGGAACCACCTGCCGAGCACGCCGGAGCCACCTGTTCGACTCGCTGGAACCACCTGCCGGACAGGCCAATATCAACTGCTGGCTATGCCAGAACCACCTGGGGGACGGTCCGGAATCACCTGCCAGCCATGGCGGAACCACCTCTCAGACGTACCAGAACCACCTGCCGGAGAAGCTGGAAACACGTCCTGGACAGTCTGGAACCACCTGCCGGCCAAGCCTGAACCACCTGCCAAGCACAACGGAACAACCTGCCAGACACGCCAAAATCACCTGCGTGTTATGCCAGAACCACTTGGAGGACTCTCTGGGATGACCAGCCGGGCATGCCGGAACCACCTCTCAGACGTGCCAGAACCATGTGGCGGACAGTCCGGAATCACCTGTTGGGCATGCGCAACCACCTCTGAGACGTACCAGAACCACATGCCGTGCAGGCTGGAACCACCTACCGGACAGACCGGAATCACCTTTCGGGCATGCCGGAACCACCTGTCAGATGTGCCAGAAACACGTGCCGGAGACGCTGGAAGCACCTGCCAAGCACGTTGGAACCACCTGCTCAACTCGCCTGAACCACCTGCCGGACATGCCAAAATCACCCGCCGACTATGCCAGAACCACTTGGCGAACACTCCGGAATCACTTGCCGGGCATGCAGGAACCATCTCTCAGACATGCCAGAACCCCGTGCCAATGACCCCGCAAGCACCAGCCGAGCATGCCGGAACCACCTGCTCGACTAGCCAGAACCACCTGCCGATCACGCAAAAATCACCTGCCGGCTACGCCACAACCAGTTGGTGAACAATTTGGAATCACCTGCCAGGCTTGCTGGAACCACCTGCCAGTCATGCCAAAATCACCTGCCAACTACGCCAGAACCGCTTGGCGGACACTGCGGAAACACCTGTCGGGCCGGCTGGAACCACATCTCAGACGTGCGAGAAACGTGTTCATGAGATGCTGGAACCACACCACGAACAGACGGATACCACCTGCCAGAACCGCCTGAACTACCTGCTGAGCACGCCGGAACCACCTGCTCGACTCACCGGTACCACCTCCCTGACACGCCAAAATCACCTGCTGGGTATGCCAGAACCACTTGGCGGACACTCCGGAATCATCTGCCGGACATGCCGGAACCAGCTCTCAGACACACCACAACCAAGTTCCGGAGACGCCGGAAGCACCTGCCGAGCATGCCGGAGCCACCTGCTCGACTCGCCAGAAACACCTGCCGGACACGCCAAAATCACCTGCCGGGTATGCCAGAACCACCTGGCGGACACTACGGAATCACCTGCCGCGCATGCCGGAACCACCTCTCAGACGTGCCGGAAGCACGTGCCAGACACGCCGGAAACACCTACCGGACAGACCGGAACCACCTGCCAAGAACGCCGGAGCCACCTGTTCGACTCACTGGAACCACCTGTCGGACAGGCCAATATCAACTGCCGGCTATGCCAGAACCACCTGGGGGACAGTCCGGGATCACCTGCCAGCCATGGCGGAACCACCTCTCAGACGTACCAGAACCACCTGCCGGAGAAGCTGGAAACACGTGGACAGACTGGAACCACGTGACGGCCATGCCTGAACCACCTGCCGAGCACGGCGGAGCCACCTGCCGGACACGCCAAAATCACCTGCGGGCTACGCCAGAACCACTTGGATGACTGTCCGAAATGACCTGCCGGGCATGTTGGAACCACCTCTCAGACGTGCCAGAAGCACGTGGCGGACAGTCCGGAATCACCTGTTGGGCATACGCAACCACCTCTGAGACGTACCAGAACCACGTGCCGTGCACGCCGGAACCACCTACCGGACAGACCGGAATCAACTCTTGGGCATGCCGGAACCACCAGTCAGATGTGCCAGAAACACGTGCCGGAGACGCCGGAAGCACCTTCCGAGCACGTTGCAACCACCTGCTCAACTCGCCTCAACCACCTGCCGGACACGCCAAAATCACCTGCCCGCTACACCAGCACCACTTCGGGGACAATCCGGAATCACGTGAGGGGCATGCCGGCACAGCCTCTCAGACTGAACCTCGTGCCGGACACCACAGAACCCCCTGCCGGACAGACCGGAACCACCTGCCGGACACGCCGGAACCACCGGCTCGACCCGTCGGAACGACCGCTGGACATGCAAAATCACCTGCTGGCTACGCCGCAAACACTTGGCGAACACTCCGGAATCACCTGCCGGGCATGCCGGAACCACCTCTCAGATATGCCAGAACCACGAGCCAATGACCCCGGAAGCACCTGCCGAGCACGCCGGAAGCACCTGCTCGACTCGCCAGAACCACCTGCCGGACACGCAAAAATCACCTGCCGGCTACGCCACAACCACCTGGCAGACACTCCGTAATCACCTGCCGGGCTTGCTGGAACCACCTGCCGGTCATGCCAAAATCACCTGCCAACTACGCCAGTACCACTTGGCGGACACTGTGGAAACACCTGTCGGGCCGGCCAGAACCACATCTCAGACGTGCCAGAACCATGTGCATGAGATGCTGGAACCACACCCCGAACAGACGGAAAACACCTGCCAGACCCGTCTGAACAACCTGCCGAGCTCGCCGGAGCCACCTGCTCGACTCGCCGGAACCACCTACCTGACATGCCCAAATCACCAGCCGGGTATGCCAGAACCACTTGGCGGACACTCCGGAATCATCTGCCGGACATGCCGGAACCAGATCTCAGACACACCAGAACCACATGCCGGAGACGCTGGAAGCACCTGCCGAGCATGCCGGAGCCACCTGCTCGACTCACCAGAAACACCTTCCGGACACGCCAAAATCACCTGCCGGGTACGCCAGAACCACCTGACGGACACTGCGAAATCACCTGTCGCGCATGCCGGAACCACCTCTCAGACGTGCCGGAAGCACGTGCCGGACACGCCGGAATCACCTACCGGACAGACCGGAACCACGTGCCAGGCACGCCAGAGCCACCTGTTTGACTCGCTGGAACCACCTGCCGGACAGGCCAATATTAACCGCTGGCTATGCAAGAACCACCTGGGGGACGGTCCGGAATCACCTGCCAGCCATGGCGGAACCACCTCTCAGACGTACCAGAACCACCTGCCGCAGAATATGGAAACACGTCCTGGACAGTCTGGAACCACCTGCCGGCCAAGCCTGAACCACCTGCCGAGCACGGCGGAACCACCTGACGGACGCGCCAAAATCACCTGCGTGTTATGCCAGAACCACTTGGAGGACTCTCGGGGATGACCTGCCGGGCATGCCGGAACCACATCTCAGACGTGCCAGAGCCGTGTGGTGGACAGTCCGGAATCACCTGTTGGGCATGCGCAACCACCTCTGAGACGTACCAGAACCACATGCCGTGCAGGCTGGAACCACCTACCGGACAGACCGGAGTCACCTTTCGGGCATGCCGAACCACCTGTCGGATGTGCCGGAAACACGTGCCGGAGACGCCGGAAGCACCTGCCAAGCACGTTGGAACCACCTCCTCAACTTGCCTGAACCACATGCCGGACATGCCAAAATCACCTGCCGACTATGCCAGAAGTACTTGGCGAACACTCCAGAATCACTTGCCGGGCATGCAGGAACCACATCTCAGACATGCCAGAACCCCGAGCCAATGACCCCGGAAGCACCAGCCGAGCACGCCGGAACCACCGGCTCGACCCGCCGGAACGACCGCTGGATATGCAAAATCACCTGCCGGCTACGCCGGAAACACTTGGCGAACACTCCAGAATCACCTGCCGGGCATGCCGGAACCACCTCTCAGATATGCCAGAATCACGTGCCAATGACCCCGGAACCACCTGCTGAGCACGCCGGAACCACCTGCTCGACTCGCCAGAACCACCTGCCGGACACGCAAAAATCACCTGCCGGCTACGCCACAACCAGTTGGGGAACACTTCGGAATCACCTGCCGGGCTTGCTGGAACCACCTTCCGGTCATGCCAAAATCACCTGCCAACTACGCCAGTACCACTTGGCGGACACTGTGGAAACACCTGTCGGGCCGGCCGGAACCACATCTCAGACGTGCCAGAAACATGTGCATGAGATGCTGGAACCACACCCCGAACAGACGGAAAACACCTGCCAGACCCGTCTGAACAACCTGCCGAGCACGCCGGAGCCACCTGCTCGACTCGCCGGAACCACCTACCTGACATGCCCAAATCACCAGCCGGGTATGCCAGAACCACTTGGCGGACACTCCGGAATCATCTGCCGGACATGCCGGAACCAGCTCTCAGACACACCAGAACCAAGTGCCGGAGACGCCGGAAGCACCTGCCGAGCATACCGGAGCCACCTGCTCGACTCGCCAGAAACACCTGCCGGACACGCCAAAATCACCTGCCGGGTTCGCCAGAACCACCTGGCGGACACTCCGAAACCACCTGTCGCGCATGCCGGAACCACCTCTCAGACGTGCCGGAAGCACGTGCCGGACACGCTGGAATCACCTACCGGACAGACCGGAACCACCTGCCGAGCACGCCGGAGCCACCTGTTCGACTCGCTGGAACCACCTGCCGGACAGGCCAATATCAACTGCTGGCTATGCCAGAACCACCTGGGGGACGGTCCGGAATCACCTGCCAGCCATGGCGGAACCACCTCTCAGACGTACCAGAACCACCTGCCGGAGAAGCTGGAAACACGTCCTGGACAGTCTGGAACCACCTGCCGGCCAAGCCTGAACCACCTGCCAAGCACAACGGAACAACCTGCCAGACACGCCAAAATCACCTGCGTGTTATGCCAGAACCACTTGTAGGACTCTCTGGGATGACCAGCCGGGCATGCCGGAACCACCTCTCAGACGTGCCAGAACCATGTGGCGGACAGTCCGGAATCACCTGTTGGGCATGCGCAACCACCTCTGAGACGTACCAGAACCACATGCCGTGCAGGCTGGAACCACCTACCGGACAGACCGGAATCACCTTTCGGGCATGCCGGAACCACCTGTCAGATGTGCCAGAAACACGTGCCGGAGACGCTGGAAGCACCTGCCAAGCACGTTGGAACCACCTGCTCAACTCGCCTGAACCACCTGCCGGACATGCCAAAATCACCCGCCGACTATGCCAGAACCACTAGGCGAACACTCCGGAATCACTTGCCGGGCATGCAGGAACCACCTCTCAGACATGCCAGAACCCCGTGCCAATGACCCCGCAAGCACCAGCCGAGCATGCCGGAACCACCTGCTCGACTCGCCAGAACCACCTGCCGATCACGCAAAAATCACCTGCCGGCTACGCCACAACCAGTTGGTGAACAATTTGGAATCACCTGCCAGGCTTGCTGGAACCACCTGCCAGTCATGCCAAAATCACCTGCCAACTACGCCAGAACCGCTTGGCGGACACTGCGGAAACACCTGTCGGGCCGGCTGGAACCACATCTCAGACGTGCGAGAAACGTGTTCATGAGATGCTGGAACCACACCACGAACAGACGGATACCACCTGCCAGAACCGCCTGAACTACCTGCTGAGCACGCCGGAACCACCTGCTCGACTCACCGGTACCACCTCCCTGACACGCCAAAATCACCTGCTGGGTATGCCAGAACCACTTGGCGGACACTCCGGAATCATCTGCCGGACATGCCGGAACCAGCTCTCAGACACACCACAACCAAGTTCCGGAGACGCCGGAAGCACCTGCCGAGCATGCCGGAGCCACCTGCTCGACTCGCCAGAAACACCTGCCGGACACGCCAAAATCACCTGCCGGGTATGCCAGAACCACCTGGCAGACACTACGGAATCACCTGCCGCGCATGCCGGAACCACCTCTCAGACGTGCCGGAAGCACGTGCCAGACACGCCGGAAACACCTACCGGACAGACCGGAACCACCTGCCAAGAACGCCGGAGCCACCTGTTCGACTCACTGGAACCACCTGTCGGACAGGCCAATATCAACTGCCGGCTATGCCAGAACCACCTGGGGGACAGTCCGGGATCACCTGCCAGCCATGGCGGAACCACCTCTCAGACGTACCAGAACCACCTGCCGGAGAAGCTGGAAACACGTGGACAGACTGGAACCACGTGACGGCCATGCCTGAACCACCTGCCGAGCACGGCGGAGCCACCTGCCGGACACGCCAAAATCACCTGCGGGCTACGCCAGAACCACTTGGACGACTGTCCGAAATGACCTGCCGGGCATGTTGGAACCACCTCTCAGACGTGCCAGAAGCACGTGGCGGACAGTCCGGAATCACCTGTTGGGCATACGCAACCACCTCTGAGACGTACCAGAACCACGTGCCGTGCACGCCGGAACCACCTACCGGACAGACCGGAATCAACTCTTGGGCATGCCGGAACCACCAGTCAGATGTGCCAGAAACACGTGCCGGAGACGCCGGAAGCACCTGCCGAGCACGTTGCAACCACCTGCTCAACTCGCCTCAACCACCTGCCGGACACGCCAAAATCAGCTGCCCGCTACACCAGCACCACTTCGGGGACAATCCGGAATCACGTGAGGGGCATGCCGGCACAGCCTCTCAGACTGAACCTCGTGCCGGACACCACAGAACCCCCTGCCGGACAGACCGGAACCACCTGCCGGACACGCCGGAACCACCGGCTCGACCCGTCGGAACGACCGCTGGACATGCAAAATCACCTGCTGGCTACGCCGCAAACACTTGGCGAACACTCCGGAATCACCTGCCGGGCATGCCGGAACCACCTCTCAGATATGCCAGAACCACGAGCCAATGACCCCGGAAGCACCTGCCGAGCACGCCGGAAGCACCTGCTCGACTCGCCAGAACCACCTGCCGGACACGCAAAAATCACCTGCCGGCTACGCCACAACCACCTGGCAGACACTCCGTAATCACCTGCCGGGCTTGCTGGAACCACCTGCCGGTCATGCCAAAATCACCTGCCAACTACGCCAGTACCACTTGGCGGACACTGTGGAAACACCTGTCGGGCCGGCCGGAACCACATCTCAGACGTGCCAGAACCATGTGCATGAGATGCTGGAACCACACCCCGAACAGACGGAAAACACCTGCCAGACCCGTCTGAACAACCTGCCGAGCTCGCCGGAGCCACCTGCTCGACTCGCCGGAACCACCTACCTGACATGCCCAAATCACCAGCCGGGTATGCCAGAACCACTTGGCGGACACTCCGGAATCATCTGCCGGACATGCCGGAACCAGATCTCAGACACACCAGAACCACATGCCGGAGACGCTGGAAGCACCTGCCGAGCATGCCGGAGCCACCTGCTCGACTCACCAGAAACACCTTCCGGACACGCCAAAATCACCTGCCGGGTACGCCAGAACCACCTGACGGACACTGCGAAATCACCTGTCGCGCATGCCGGAACCACCTCTCAGACGTGCCGGAAGCACGTGCCGGACACGCCGGAATCACCTACCGGACAGACCGGAACCACGTGCCAGGCACGCCAGAGCCACCTGTTCGACTCGCTGGAACCACCTGCCGGACAGGCCAATATTAACCGCTGGCTATGCAAGAACCACCTGGGGGACGGTCCGGAATCACCTGCCAGCCATGGCGGAACCACCTCTCAGACGTACCGGAACCACCTGCCGCAGAATATGGAAACACGTCCTGGACAGTCTGGAACCACCTGCCGGCCAAGCCTGAACCACCTGCCGAGCACGGCGGAACCACCTGACGGACG
>NW_027227929.1:0-101330 GCF_037783145.1 Equus przewalskii | reverse complement strand
CACCTGGCGGACACCATGAAGACACCTGTCGGGCCGGCCGAACCACCTATCAGACGTGCAGAAACCATGTGCCTGAGATGCCGAACCACACACCGACAGACGAAACCACCGCGCCCTGCCAACCCGCTGAAACCACCTGCCGAGCACTCCGGAACCGCCTCACGACTCGCTCGGAACCACCTACCTGACACGCTAAAATCACCTGCCGGGTATGCCACAACCACTTGGTGGACACTCGGGAATCATTCCGCCGGACATGCCAGAACCAGCTCTCAGACTCACCAGAACCACGTGACAGACACGCCGGAAGCACCTGCTGAGCATGCCTGAGCCAAATGTCGAACTTTCTGCAAGAACACCTGCCTGACACGCAAGAAATCACCCTCCCGGGTACGCCAGAACCACCTTGCGGACACTCCGGAATCACCCTGTCGGGCATGCCTGAACCAACTCTCAGCAGTGCAGAACCTCGTGCCGGTCCACGCCAAACCACCTGCCGGACACGCCGGAACCAGCGGCTTGACTCGCCAGAACCACCGCCGGGACATGCAAAATGACCTGCCGGCTATGCCAGAACCACTTGGCGAACACTCCGGAATCACATGTCGGGCATGCCGGAAGCCGCCCTCTCAACTTGCCAGAAGCCCATGTTCCGGACCACGCCGGTACCACCTGCTGATATCCCGGAACCACCTGATCCACTCCCCAGAGCCACCAGCTGGACACGGGCCAGAATCACCTGCCAACCCACCCAAACCACTCGGCAGACACTCCGGAACCACCCTCCCGGGCATGCCGGCCCCACCTTCTCAGAGGTGCCAGAACCATGCCGAACACTCCAGAATCACCTGCCGGGCATGCCGGAACCACCTCTCAAAGGGCAGAACCACATGCCGGACACTCCCGATCACCTGCCGGGCATGCCGGAACCATCTCTCCAGACGTGCCAGAACCATGATCCGGACACGCTGGTACCACCTGCCGAGCTCGCCGAACCACCTCCCTGGACACGCCAAAATCACCTGCCAGCTACGCCAAAACCACACGGCAGAGACTCCGGAGTCACCGCCAGGTAACTCCGAACCACCTCTCAGAGGTGCCAGAACCAAATGCCGAAGACTCCGGATCACCTGCCGGGCATGCCGGAACCACCTCTCAGAGGTGCCAAAACTCACTCGCCGACACTCCAAATCACCTGCCGGGCATGCCGGAACCACCTGCTGGACATGCAGGAATCACCTGCCGGTCATGCCTGGAACCATCTCTCAGAAGTGCCAGAACCATGTTCCGGACACGCTGGTACCACCTGCCGAGCTCGCCGGAACCACCTGCTGGACACGCCAAAATCACCTGCCAGCTACGCCAGAACCACACGGCAGACACTCCGGAATCACGTGCCGGGCTGGCTGAACCACCTGCCTGTCACGCCAACATCACCTTTCAGCTACACCAGAACCACTTGGCGGACACTCCGGAAACACCTCTCCGGCCGGCCGGAACCACCTCTCACACGTGCCAGAACCATGTGCCTGAGATGCCAGAACCACTCCCCGAACAGACCGAAACCACCTGCCAGACCCGCCTGAACCCCCTGGCGAGCACGCCTGATCCACCTGCTCAACTAGCTGGAACCACCTTCCTGACACGCCAAAATCAGCTGCCGGCTACGCCACAACCATTTGGTGAACTCTTCGGAATCACCTGCCGGGCTGGCTCCAGAACCACTCGGCAGACACTCCGGAACCACATGCCGGGCATGCTGGAACCACCTCTCAGACATGCCGGAACCACATGCCAATGACACCAGAAGCACCTGCCGAGCACGCCAGAACCACCTGCTCGACTCGCCAAAACCACCTGCTGGACATGCCAAAATCACCTGCCAGCTACGCCACAACCATATGGTGAACTCTTCGGAATCACCTGCCGGGCTTGCTGGAACCACCTGCTGGTCACGCCAACATCACCTGCCAGCTATGCCAGAACCACTTGGCGGACACCATGGAAACACCTATCGGGCCGGCCGGAACCACCTCTCAGACGTGCCAGAATCATGTGCCTGAGATCCCGGAACCACTCCCCGAACAGACCGAAACCACCTGCCAGACCCGCCTGAACACCCTGGCGAGCACGCCTAATCCACCTGCTCAACTAGCCAGAACCAACTCCCTGACACGCCAAAATCACCTGCCAGGTATACAAGAACCACTTGTGGACACTCCGGAATCATCTGCCGGACATGCCAGAACCAGCTCTCAGACACACCAGAACCACGTTCCAGAGCCGTCAGAAGCAACAGCTGAGCATGCGTGATCCACCTGCTCGACTCGAAAGATACACCTGTCGGATGCCAAAATCACCTGCCGGGTACGCCAGAAATACTTGGCGGACGCTCCGGAATCACCTGTCGGGCGTGCCGGAACCTCCTCTCAGACTTGCCAGAACCATGTTCCGGACACGCCGGTACCACCTGCCGAGTATGCCGGAACCAGCTGATCCACTCCCCAGAACCACCTAGTGGACACGCCAAAATCAACTGCCGGCTACGCCAGAACCACTCGTCAGAAACTCCGGAATCACAGGCCAGGCATTCCGGAACCACCTCTCAGAGGTGCCAGAACCACATGCTGGACACTCCGGAATTACCTGCCGGGCATGCTGGAACCACGTGCTGGACATGCCAGAACCACCTGCCGGACATGCCGGAACCACCTTCAGGACATTCCGGAACCACCGGCTTGACTCGCCGGAACCATTGCCGGACATGCAAAATCACCTGCCGGCTACGCCAGAACCACTTGGCGAACACTCCGGTATCACCTGCCGGGCATGCCGGAACCACCTGCCAGACATGCCGGAACCACCGGCTCGACTCGCCGGAACCATTGCCGGACATGCAAAATCACCTGCCGGCTACGCCAGAATCACTTGGCGAACACTCCGGAATCACCTGCCGGGCATGGCGGAACCACCTCTCAGACATGCCGGAACCACATGCCAATGACACCGGAAGCACCTGCCGAGCACGCCAGAACCACCTGCTCGACTCGCCGGAACCACCTGCTGGACACGCCAAAATAACCTGCCGGCTATGCCAGGACCACTCGGCAGACACTCCGGAATCACCTGCCGGGCTGGCTGGAACCACCTGCCGGTCACGCCAACATCACCTTTCAGCTACGCCAGAACCACTTGGCGGACACTCCGGAAACACCTGTCGGGCCGGCCGCAACCACCTCTCAGACGTGCCAGAACCATGTGCCTGAGATGCCGGAACCACTCCCCGAACAGGCCGAAAACACCTGCCAGACCCGCCTGAACCCCCTGGCGAGCACGCCTGATCGACCTGCTCAACTAGCCGGAACCACCTTCCTGACACGCCAAAATCACCTGCCAGGTATACCAGAACCACTTGGTGGGTACTCCAGAATCATCTGCCGGACAGGCCAGAAACAGCTCTCAGACACACCAGAACCACGTGCCAGAGATGCCGGAAGCACCAGCTGAGCATGCCTGAGCCACCTGCTTGACTCGCAAGAAACACCTCTCGGACATGCCAAAATCACCTGCCGGGTACTCCAGAAACACTTGGCGGACGCTCCGGAATCACCTGTCGGGCGTGCCGGAACCACCTCTCAGACTTGCCAGAACCATGTTCTGGACACGCCGGTACCACCTGACCGAGTATGGCGGAACCAGCTGATCCACTCCCCAGAACCACCTAGTGGACACGCCAAAATCAACTGCCGGCACCGCCAGAACCACTCGGCAGACACTCCGGAATCACATGCCAGGAATTCCGGAACCACCTCTCAGAGGTGCCAGAACCAAATGCCGGACACTCCGGTATCACCTGCCGGGCATGCCGGAACCACCTCTCAGAGGTGCCAGAACCACATGCCGGACACTCCGGAATCACCTGCCGGGCATGCCGGAACCACCTGCCGGACATGCCGGAACCACCGGCTCGACTCGCCGGAACCATTGCCGGACATGCAAAATCACCTGCCGGCTACGCCAGAACCACTTGGCGAACACTCCGGAATCACATGCCGGGCATGGCGGAACCACCTCTCAGACATGCCGCAACCACATGCCAATGACACCGGAAGCCCCTGCCGAGCACGCCAGAACCCCCTGCTCGACTCGCCAAAACCACCTGCTGGACACGCCAAAATCACTTGCCGGCTACGCCACAACCATTTGGTGAACTCTTCGGAATCACCTACTGGGTTGGCTGGAACCACCTGCCGGTCACGCCAACATCACCTGCCAGCTATGCCAGAACCACTTGGCGGACGCCATGGAAACACCTGTCGGGCCGGCCGGAACCACCTATCAGACGTGCCAGAACCATGTGCCTGAGATGCCAGAACCACACCCCGAACACACCGAAACCACCTGCCAGACCCGCCTGAACCACCTGCCGAGCACGCCGGAACCACCTACTCGACTCGCTGGAACCACCTACCTGACACGCTAAAATCACCTGCAGGGTATGCCACAACCACTTGGTGGACACTCCGGAATCATCTGCCGGACATGCCAGAACCAGCTCTCAGACACACCAGAACCACGTGCCGGACACGCCGGAAGCACCAGCTGAGCATGCCTGAGCCACCTGCTCGACTCGCAAGAAACACCTGTCGGACATGCCAAAATCACCTGCCGGGTACGCCAGAAACACTTGGCGCACTCTCCGGAATCACCTGTCCGGCGTGCCGGAACCACCTCTCAGACGTGCCAGAACCATTTGCCGGACACGCCAGAACCACCTGCCGAGTATGCCGGAAACACCTGCTCCACTCCCCTGAACCACCTGCTGGACACGCCAAAATCACCCGCCGGCTACGCCAGAACCACTCGGCAAACACTCCGGAACCACCTCCAGGACAGACCGGAACCACCAGCCGGAAATGCCGGAACCACCTGCTTGACTCGCCAGAACCACCTGCCGGACACGCCAGAATCACCACCCGGCTACGCTAAAACCACTTGTCGGACACTCCGGAATCACCTGCCGGGCATGCTGGAACCATCTCTCAGATGTGCCCCAACCACGTGCCGGAGAGACCGGAAGCACCTGACGAGCTCGCCGGAACCACCTGCTGGACATGCCGGAACCACCTGCCTCAGAGGCCAAAATCATATGCTGGATACGCCAAAACCACTTGGTGGACACTCCAGAATCACCTGCCGGGCATGCCAGCACAACCTCTCAGAAGTTCCAGAAGCACGTGCCGGACAGGCCGGGACCATATCCCGGACAGACCGGAAACACAGGAAACACTCGCCGGAACCACCTGCTTGACTCACCGGTCCCACCTGCCGGACACGCCAAAATCACCTGCCCGCTACAGCAGAACCACTTGGCGGACAAGCCGGAATCACCTGAAGTGCATGGCGACACAACCTCTCAGACGTGCCAGAACCTCGTGCCGGAGACACCAGAACCACCTGCTGGACAGACCGGAACCACCTGCCGGACACGCCGGAACCACAGGCTCGACTCGCCGGAACCATTTCCGGACATGCACATCACCTGCCGGCTACGCCAGAACCACTTGGCGAACACTCCGAAATCACCTGCCGGGCATGCCGTAACCACCTCTCAGACATGCCGGAACCACATGCCAATGACACCGGAAGCACCTGCCGAGAACGCCAGAACCACCTGCTCGACTCGCCAAAATCACCTGCCGGCTACGCCACAACCATTTGGTAACACTTCAGAATCACCTGCCGGGCTGGCTGGAACCACCTGCCGGTCATGCCAACATCACCTGCTAGCTATGCCAGAACCACTTGGCGGACACCATGGAAACACCTGTCGGGCCGGCCAGAACCACCTATCAGACGTGCCAGAACCATGTGCCTGAGATGCCGGAACCACACCCCGAACAGACCGAAACCACCTGCCAGACCCGCCTGAACCACCTGCCGAGCACACTGGAACCACCTATTCGATGCGCCAGAACCACCTACCTGACACGCCAAAATCACCTTCCGGGTATGCCACAACCACTTGGTGGACACTACGGAATCATCTGCCGGACAGGCCAGAACCAGCCGTCAGACACACGAGAACCACGTGCCAGACACGCCGGAAGCACCTGCTGATCATGCCTGAGCCAAATGCTCGACTTGCAAGAAATACCTGCCAGACACGCCAAAATCACCTGCCGGGTACGCCAGAACCACGTGGCGGACGCTCCGGAATCACCTGCCTGGCATGCCGGAACCATCTCTCAGACGTGCCAGAACTATGTTCCGGACACGCTGGTACCACCTGCCGAGCTCGCCGGAACCACCGGTTGGACACGCCAAAATCACCTGCCGGCTACGCCAGAACCACTCGGCAGACACTCCGGAATCACCTGCCGGGCTGGCTGGAACCACCTGCCGGTCACGCCAACATCACCTTTCAGCTACGCCAGAACCACTTGGCGGACACTGCGGAAACACCTCTCCGGCCGGCCGGAAGCACCTCTCAGACATGCCAGAACCATGTGCCTGAGATGTCGGAACCACTCCCCGAACAGACCGAAAGCACCTGCCAGACCAGCCTGAACCCCCTGGCGAGCACGCCTGATCCACCTGCTCAACTAGCCGGAACCACCTTCCTGACACGCCAAAATAACCTGCCGGCTACGTCACAACCATTTGGTGAACTCTTCGGAATCACCTACCGGGCTGGCTCCAGAACAACTCGGCAGAGTCTCCGGAACCACCTGCCGGGCATGCCGGAACCACCTCTCAGACATGCCGGAACCACATGCCAATGACACCGGAAGCACCTGCCAGGCACGCCAGAACCACCTGCTCGACTCGCCAAAACCACCTGCTGGACACGCCAAAATCACCTGCCGGCTACGCCAGAACCACTCGGCAGACACTCTGGAATCACCTGCCGGGCTGGCTGGAACCACCTGCCGGTCACGCCAACATCACCTTTCAGCTACGCCAGAACCACTTGGCGGACACTCCGGAAACACCTGTCGGACACGCCAGAACCAGCTCTCAGACACACCAGAACCACGTGCCAGATACGCCGGAAGCACCTGCTGAGCATGCCTGAGCCAAATGCTCGACTTGCAAGAAACACCTGCCAGACACGCCAAAATCACCTGCCGGGTACGCCAGAACCACGTGGCGGACACTCCGGAATCACCTGTCGGGCATGCCGGAACCAACTCTCAGACGTGCCAGAACCTCGTGCCGGTCACGCCAGAACCACCTGCCAGACATGCCGGAACCACCGGCTCGACTCGCCGGAACCACCGCCGGACATGCAAAATGACCTGCCGGCTACGCCAGAACCACTTGGCGAACACTCCGGAATCACCTGCCGGGCATGCCGGAACCACCTCTCAGAGGTGCCAGAACCACATGCCGGACACTCCCGAATCACCTGCCGGGCATGCCGGAACCATCTCTCAGACGTGCCAGAACCATGTTCCGGACACGCCGGTACCACCTCCCGAATTCGCCGGAACCATCTGCTGAACACGCCATAATCACCTGTCGGCTACGCCAGAACCACGCGGCAGACACTCCGGAATCACCTGCCGGGCATGGCGGAACCAGCTCTCAGACACCCCAGAACCACGTGCCAGAGACACCGGAAGCACCAGCTGAGCATGCCTGAGCCACCTGCTCGACTCGCAAGAAACACCTGTCGGACATGCCAAAATCACCTGCCGGGTACGCCAGAAACACTTGGCGGACGCTCCGGAATCACCTGTAGGGCGTGCCGGAACCACCTCTCAGACTTGCCAGAACCATGTTCTGGACACGCCGGTACCACCTGCCGAGTATGCCGGAACCAGCTGATCCACTCCCCAGAACCACGTAGTGGACACGCCAAAATCAACTGCCGGCTACGCCAGAACCACTCGGCAGACACTCCGGAATCACATGCCAGGCATTCCGGAACCACCTCTCAGAGGTGCCAGAACCAAATGCCGGACACTCCGGTATCACCTGCCGGGCATGCCGGAACCACCTCTCAGAGGTGCCAGAACCACATGCCGGACACTCCGGAATCACCTGCCGGGCATGCCGGAACCACCTGCCGGACATGCCGTAACCACCTCTCAGAGGTGCCAGAACCACATGCCGGACACTCCGGAATCACCTGCCGGGCATGCGGGAATCACCTGCCGGGCATGCCGGAACCATCTCTCAGAGGTGACACAACCACGTGCCGGAGAGACCGGAAGCAACTGCCGAGCGCGCCGGAAACACCTGCTGGACATGCCGGAACCACCTGCCGGACACGCCGGAACCACCTCTCAGACTTGCCAGAACCATGTTCTGGACACGCCGGTACCACCTGCCGAGTATGCCGGAACCAGCTGATCCACTCCCCAGAACCACCTAGTGGACACGCCACAATCACCTGCCGGGTACGCCAGATCCACCTGGCGGACACTACGGAATCACCTGCCTGGCATGCCGGAACCACCTCTCAGACGTGCCAGGAGCACGTGCTGGACATGCCGGAACGACCTATCGGACAGTACGGAACTACCTGCCAGACATGCCGGAACCACCTGCCGAACACACCAAAGCCAGCTGCTCGACTCGACGGAACCACCTGCTGGACACACCGGAATCACCTTTTGGGCATGCCGGAACCACATGTCAGATGTGCCAGAAACACGTGCCGGAGACGCCGGAAGCACCTGCTGAGCACTTCGGAACCACCTGCTCAAGTCGCCTGAACCACCTGCGGGACACGCCAAAATCACCTGCCGGCTACGCCAAAACCACTTGGTGGACTCTCTGGAATCACCTGCCGGGCATGATAGAACCACCTCTCAGACGTGCCGGAAGCACGTGCCGGACACGCCGGAACCACCTGCCGGACCTGCCTGAGCCAACTGTCGAGCACGCCGGAACCACATGCTCGACTCGCTGGAACCACATGCTGGAGTTGGCAAAATCACCTGCCGGCTATGCCAGAACCAATTGGTGGACACTCCGGAATCCCCTGCCGTGCATGCCAGCACAACCTCTCAGAAGTGCCAGAAGCACGTGCCGGATAGGCCGGAACCATCTCCCGGACAGACCGGAACCACAGGAAACACTGGCCGGAGCCACTTGCTTGACTCACCAGTCCCAACTGCTGGACACGCAAAAATCACCTGACGGCTACACCAGAACCACTTGCGGGACAAGCTGCAATCACGTGAAGGGCATGCCGGCACAACATGTCAGTCGTGGCAGAACCTCGTGCCGGACACCCCAGAACCACCTGCCTGACACACGGCAAACACCTGTCGGACACGCCGGAACGACCGGCTCGACACGCCGGAAACATCGCCGGACATGTGAAATCACCTGACGGCTACGCCAGAACCACTTGGCGAGAACTTCGGAAGCACCTGCCGAGCACGCCAGAACCACCTGCTCAACTCGTCTGAACCATCTGCCGGACATGCCAAAATCACCTGCCGGCTACGCCAAAACCACTTGGTGGACTCTCTGGAATCACCTGCCGGGCATCATAGAACCACCTCTCAGACGTGCCGGAAAAACATGCCGGACACGCCGGATCCCCCTCCCCGTAAGACCAGAACCACCTGCCGGGCACGCCTGGACCACCTGCCGAGCACACCAGAACCACCTGCTTGACTCGCAGGACCCACATGCCTGACACGCCAAAATGAGCTGCCGGCTACACCAGAACCACTTACCCGACACTCCGGAATCACCTGCCTGGCATGCCAGAACCACCTCTCACATGTGCCAGAAGCACATGCCGGACATGCCGGAATGAACTATCGGACAGAACGGAACCACCTGCCAGACATGCCGGAACCACCTGCCGAACACGCCACAGCCAGCTGCTCGACTCGCCGGAACCACATGCCGGACAGGCCAATATCAACTGCTGGCTATGCCAGAACCACCTGGGGGACAGTCCAGAATCACCTGCCAGCCATGGCGGAACCACCTCTCAGAAGTGCCAGAAGCACGTGCCGGACATGCCGGAACGACCTACTGGACAGACCAGAACCACCAGCCAGACATGCCGGAACACCTGCCGAGCACGCCGGAGCCACCTGCCAGACAGGCCAAAATCAACAGCTGGCTATGCGAGAACCATCTGGCGGACAGTCCGGAATCACCTGCCGGGCATGCAATAACCACCTCTCAGACGTACCAGAACCACGTGCCGCACAAGCTGGAAACACGTACTGGACAGACTGGAACCACCTGCCGGCCACGCCTGAACCACCTACCGAGCACGATGGAACCACCTGCCGGACTCGCCAAAAACACCTGCGGGCTATGACAGAACCACTTGGAGGACTCTCTGGGATGACCTGCCGGGCATGCTGGAACCACTTCTCAGACGTGCCAGAACCACGTGGCGGACTGTCCAGAATCGCCTGTTGGGCATGCGCAACCACCTCTGAGACGTTCCAGAACCACGTGCCGTACACGCCGGAAACACCTACCGGACACACCGGAAGCAGCTTTCGGGCATGCCGGAAGCACCTGCTCAACTCGCCTGAAAAACCTGCCGGACATGCCAAAATCACCTGGCGGCTACGCAAAAACCATGTGGTGGAATCTCTGAATCACCTGCCGGGCATGATAGAACCACCTGTCAGACGTGCCGGAACCAATGCTGGACACGCCAGAACCACCTTCCGGACAGACCGGAACCCTCTGCCGGACCTGCCTGAACCAATTGTCGAGCACGCCGGAACCACATGCTCGACTCTCTGGAACCACATGCCGGACATGGCAAAATCACCTGCCGGCTACACCAGAACCACTTGGCGAACACTCTGTAATCACCGGCCGGGCATGCCGGAACCACCTCTCGGACATGCTAGAACCACGTGCCAATGACACCGGAAGCCCCTGCCGAGCACGCAGGAACCTACTGGTCGACTCAGCAGAACCACCTGCCGGAGACGCAAAAATCACCTGCCGTCTACACCACAACCAGTTCTTGAACGCTTCGCAATCACCTGCCGGGCTTGCTGGAACCACCTGCCGGGCATGCCGGAACCACCTCTCAGAGGTGCCAGAACCACATGCCGGACACTCCGGAATCACCTGCCGGGCATGCCGGAACCATCTCCCAGACGAGCCACAACCACGTGCAGGAGAGACCGGAAGCACCTGCCGAGCGCGCCGGTACCACCTGCTGGACATGCCGGAACCACCTGCCGGACATGCCGGAACCACCGGCTCGACTCGCCGGAACCATTGCCGGACAAGCAAAATCACCTGCCGGCTACGCCAGAACCACTTGGCGAACACTCCGGAATCACCTGCCGGGCATGGCGGAGCCACCGCTCAGACATGCTGGAACCACATGCCAATGACACCGGAAGCACCTGCCGAGCACGCCAGAACCACCTGCTTGACTCGCCAAAACCACCCGCTGGACACGCCAAAATCACCTGACGGCTATGCCACAACCATTTGGTGAACACTTCGGAATCACCTGCCGGGCTGGCTGGAACCACCTGCCGTTCACGCCAACATCACCTGCCAGCTATGCCAGAACCACTTGGCGGACACTCCGGAAACACCTGTCGGGCCGGCCGGAACCACCTCTCAGACGTGCCAGAACCATGTGCCTGAGCTGCCGGAACCACACCCTGAACAGACCGAAACCACCTGCCAGACCCACCTGAACCCCCTGGCGAGCACGTCTGATCCACCTGCTCAACTAGCCGGAACCACCTTCCTGACACGCCAAAATCACCAGCCAGGTATACCAGAACCACTTCGTGGACACTCTGGAATCATCTGCCGGACATGCCAGAACAGGCTCTCAGACACACCAGAACCACGTGCCGGACACGCCGGAAGCACGTGCTGAGCATGCCTGAGCCACATGCTCGACTTGCAAGAAACACCTGCCAGACACGCCAAAATCACCTGCCGGGTACGCCACAACCACGTGGCGGACACTCCGGAATCACCTGTCGGGCATGCCGGAACCAACTCTCAGACGTGCCAGAACCTCGTGACGGTCACGCCAGGACCACCTGCCGGACAGACCGGAAACACCTGCTGGACACGCCGGAACCACTGGCTCGACTCGCCGGAACCACTGCCGGACATGCAAAATGACCTGCCAGCTACGGCAGAACCACTTGGCGAACACTCCGGAATCACATGCCGGGCATGCCGGAACCACATCTCAGACTTGGCAGAACCATGTTCCAGACACGCCGGTACCACGTGCCGAGTATGCCGGAACCACCTGATCCACTCCCCAGAACCACCTGCTGGACATGCCAGAATCACCTGCCGGCTACGCCAGAACCACTCGGCAGACACTCTGGAACCACCTGCCGGGCATGCCGGAACCACCTCTCAGAGGTGCAAGAACCACATGCCGGACACTCCGGAATCACCTGCTGGGCATGCCGGAACCATCTCTCAGACGTGCCACAACCACGTGCCGGAGAGACCGGAAGCACCTGCCGAGCTCGCCGGAAACACCTGCTGGACATGCGAGAACCACCTGCCTGACAGGCCAAAACAATATGCCAGTTACGCCAAAACCACTTGGTGGACACTCCAGAATCACCTTGCCGGCATGCCGGGACCACGTCATGGACAGACTGCAAACACCTGCCGGACCTGCCTGAACCACCTGCCGAGCACGCCGGAGGCACCTGCTCGACTCACCAGAGCCACCTGCCGGACACACCAGAAACACCTGCAGGGTACGCCAGAACCACTTGGAGGACTCTCCGGGATCACCTGCCGGGCATGCCGGAACCACCTATCAGACGTGCCAGAACCATGTGCCGGACCCCCCAGAACCACCTGCCGAGTATGCCGGAACCACATGCTCCACTCCCCAGAACCACCTGCTGGACACGCCAAAATCACCTGCCGGCTACGCCAGAACCACACGGCAGACACTCCGGAACCACCTCCAGGACAGACCGGAACCAGCTGCCTGACACACCGGGACCACCTGTTTGAATCGCCAGAACCACCTGCCGGACACGCCAGAATCACCAGACGGCAACGCCACAACCACTTGTCGGACACTCCGGAATCAGCTGCCGGGCATGCTGGAACCACCTCTCAGAGGTGCCACAACCACATGCCGGAGACGGCGGAAGCACCTGCCGAGAATGCCAGAAGTTCCTGATCCACTCCCCAGAACCACCTGCCGGACACGCCAGAATCACCAGCCGGCTACGCCACAACCACTTGTCGCACACTCCGGAATCACCTGCCGGGCATGCTGGAACCACCTCTCAGAGGTGCCACAACCACATGTCGGAGACGGCGGAAGCACCTGCCGAGAATGCCGGAAGTTCCTGATCCACTCCCCAGAACCAGCTGCCGGATACCCAAAAATCACCTGCCGGCTACGCCAGAACCACTTGGCGGATACTCCAGAATCACCTGCCGGGCATGCCAGCACAACCTCTCAGAAGTGCCAGAAGCACGTGCCGGACAGGCCGGAACCATCTCAGGACAGACCGGAAACACAGGAAACACTCGCCGGAACCACCTGCTTGACTCACTGGTCCCACCTGCCGGACACGCCAAAATCACCTGCCCGCTACACCAGAACCACTTGGAGGACAAGCCGGAATCACGTGAAGGGCATGCCGACACAACCTTTCAGACGTGCCAGAACCTCGTGCCGGACACCCCAGAACCACCTGCTGGACAGACCGGAACGACCTGCTGGACACGCCAGAACCACAGGCTCGACCCGCCGGAACCATTGCCGGACATGCAAAATCACCTGCCGGCTACGCCAGAACCACTTGGCGAACACTCCGGAGTCACCTGCCGGGCATGGCGGAACCACCTCTCAGACATGCCGGAACCACATGCCAATGACACCGGAAGCACCTGCCGAGCACGCCAGAACCACCTGCTCGACTCGCCAAAACGACCTGCTGGACACGCCAAAATCACCTGCCGGCTACGCCACAACCATTTGGTGAACACTTCGGAATAACCTGCCGGGCTGGCTGGAACCGCCTGCCGGTCACGCCAACATCACCTGCCAGCTATGCCAGAACCACTTGGCGGACACCATGGAAACACCTGTTGGGCCGGCCGGAACCACCTCTCATACGTGCCAGAACCATGTGCCTGAGATACCGGAACCACACCCCGAACAGACCGAAACCACCTGCCAGACCCGCCTGAACCACCTGCCGAGCTCGCCGGAACCACCTACTCGACTCACCGGAACCACCTACCTGACACGCTAAAATCACCTGCCGGGTATGCCAGAACCACTTGGTGGACACTCTGGAATCATCTGCCGGACATGCCAGAACCAGATCTCAGACACACCAGAACCACGTGCCGGACACGCCGGAAGCACGTGATGAGCATGCCTGAGCCACATGCTCGACTTGCAAGAAACACCTGCCAGACACGCCAAAATCACCTGCCGGGTACGCCAGAACCACGTGGCGGACGCTCCGGAATCACCTGTCGGGCATGCCGGAACCACCTCTCAGATTTGCCAGAACCATGTTCTGGACACGCCGGTACCACCTGCCGAGTATGCCGGAACCAGCTGATCCACTCCCCAGAACCACCTAGTGGACACGCCAAAATCAACTGCCGGCTACGCCACAACCTTTTGGTCAACACTTCGGAATCACCTGACGGGCTGGCTGGAACCACCTGCCGGTCACGCCAACATCACCTGCCAGCTGTGCCAGAACCACTTGGCGGAAACCATGGAAACACCTGTCGGGCCGGCCAGAACCACCTGTCAGACATGCCAGAACAATGTGCCTGAGATGCCGGAACCACTCCCCGAACAGACTGAAACCACCTGCCAGACCCGCCTGAACCACCTGCCGAGCACGCCGGAACCACCTACTCGACTCGCTGGAACCACCTACCTGACACGCTAAAATCACCTGCCGGGTATGCCACAACCACTTGGTGGACACTCCGGAATCATCTGCCGGACATGCCACAACCAGCTCTCAGACGCACCAGAACCACGTGCCAGGCACGCCGGAAGCACCTGCTGAGCATGCCTGAGCCAAATGCTCGACTTGCAGGAACACCTGTCAGACACGCCAAAATCACCTGCCGGGTACGCCAGAACCACGTGGCGGACACTCCGGAATCACCTGTCGGGCATGCCGGAACCAACTCTCAGACGTGCCAGAACCTTGTGACGGTCACGCCAGGACCACTTGCCGGACAGACCGGAAACACCTGCTGGACACGCTGGAACCACCGGCTCGACTCGCCGGAACCACCGCCGGACATGCAAAATGACCTGCCGGCTACGCCAGAACCACTTGCCGAACACTCCGGAATCACCTGTCGGGCATGCCGGAACCACCTCTCAGACTTGCCAGAACCATGTTCCGGACACGCCGGTACCACCTGCCGAGTATGCCGGAACCACACTATCCACTACCCAGAACCACCAGCTGGATACGCCAGAATAACCTGCCGGCTACTCCAGAACCACTCGGCAGACACTCCGTAACCAACTGCCGGGCATGCAGGAACCATCTCTCAGACGTGCCAGAACAATGTTCCGGACATGCCGGAACCACATGACGAGCTCGCCGGAACCATCTGCTGGACACGCCAAAATCACCTGCCGGCTACGCCAGAACCACTCGGCAGGCACTCCGGAATCACATGCCAGGCATGCCGGAACCACCTCTCAGAGGTGCCAGAACCACATGCCGGACACTCCGGAATCACCTGCCTGGCATGACAGAACAATCTCTCAGACGTGCCAGAACCAAGTGCCGGACACGCCGGAACCATCGGCTCGACTCGCCGGAACCACCGCTGGACATGCAAAATGACCTGCCGGCTACGCCAGAACCACTTGGCGAACAGTCCGGAATCACCTGTCGGGCATGCCGGAACCACCTATCAGAGGTGGCAGAACCGCATGCCGGACACTCCGGAATCACCTGCCGGGCATGCCGGAACCACCTCTCAGAGGTGCCAGAACCACATGCCGGACACTCCGGAATCACCTGCCTGGCATGACGGAACCATCTCTCAGACGTGCCAGAACCATGTTCCGGACACGCTGGTACCACCTGCCGAGCTCGCCGGAACCACCTGCTGGACACGCCAAAATCACCCGCCAGCTACGCCAAAACCACACGGCAGACACTCCGGAATCACCTGCCGAGCTGGCTGGAACCACCTGCTGGTGACGCCAACATCACCTTTCAGCTACGCCAGAACCACTTGGCGGACACTCCGGAAACACCTCTCCGGCCGGCCGGAACCACCTCTCAGACGTGCCAGAACCATGTGCCTAAGATGCCGGAACCACTCCCCGAACAGACGGAAACCACCTGCCAGACCCGCCTGAACCCCCTGGCGAGCACGCCTGATCCACCTGCTCATCTAGCTGGAACCAACTTCCTGACACGCCAAAATCACCTGCCGGCTACGCCACAACCATTTGGTGAACTCTTCGGAATCACCTGCAGGGCTGGCTCCAGAACCACTCAGAAGACACTCCGGAACCACCTGCCGGGCATGCCGGAACCACCTCTCAGACATGCCGGAACCACATGCCAATGACACCGGAAGCACCTGCCAAGCACGCCAGAACCACCTGCTCGACTCGCCAAAACCACCTGCTGGACACGCCAAAATCACCTGCCGGCTACGGCACAACCATTTGGTGAACACTTTGGAATCACCTGCCGGGCTGGCTGGAACCACCTGCCGGTACGCCAACATCACCTGCCAGCTATGCCAGAACCACTTGGCGGAAACCATGGAAACACCTGTCGGGCCGGCCGGAACCACCTACTCGACTCGCTGGAACCACCTACCTGACACGCTAAAATCACCTGCCGGGTATGTCACAACCACTTGGTGGACACTTCGGAATCATCTGCCAGACATGCCAGAACCAGCTCTCAGACAAACCAGAACCAAGTGCCAGACATGCCGGAAGCACCTGCTGAGCATGCCTGAGCCAAATGCTCGACTTGCAAGAAACACCTGCCAGACACGTCAAAATCACCTGCCGGGTACGCGAGAACCATGTGGCGGACACTCCGGAATCACCTGTCGGGCATGCCGGAACCAACTCTCAGACGTGCCAGAACCTCGTGCCGGTCACGCGAGAACCACCTGCCGGACACGCCGGAACCACCGGCTGACTCGCCAGAACCACTCCCGGACATGCAAAATGACCTGCCGGCTACGCCAGAACCTCTTGGCGAACACTCTGGAATCACCTGTCGGGCATGCCGGAACCGCCTCTCAGACTTGCCAGAACCATGTTCCGGACACGCCGGTACC
The DNA here is from genome assembly GCF_037783145.1 of Equus przewalskii. Classification (NCBI taxonomy): domain Eukaryota; kingdom Metazoa; phylum Chordata; class Mammalia; order Perissodactyla; family Equidae; genus Equus; species Equus przewalskii. The sequence goes on along the minus strand of NW_027227929.1, from coordinate 84,041 downwards.
ACCTGCCGAGTATGCCGGAACCAGCTGATCCACTCCCCAGAACGACCTAGAGGACATGCCAAAATCAACTGCCGGCTACGCCAGAACCACTCGGCAGACACTCCGGAATCACAGGCCAGGCATTCGGGAACCACCTCTCAGTGGTGCCAGAACCAAATGCCAGACATTCCGGTATCACCTGCTGGGCATGCCGGAACCACCTCTCAGAGGTGCCAGAACCACATGCCGGACACTCCGGAATCACCTGCGGGGCGTGCCGGAACCACCTGCTGGACATGCCGGAACCACCGGCTCGACTCGCCGGAACCGTTGCCGGACATGCAAAATCACCTGCCGGCTACGCCAGAACCACTCGGCAGACACTCCCGAATCACATCCCAGGCATTCCGGAACCACCTCTCAAAGGTGCCAGAACCAAATGCTGGACATTCCAGTATCACCTGCTGGGCATGCCGGAACCACCTCTCAGAGGTGCCAATACCAAATGCCGGACACTCCGGAATCACCTGCCGGGCGTGCCGGAACCACCTGATGGACATGCCGGAACCACCGGCTCGACTCGCCGGAACCATTGCCGGACATGCAAAATCACCTGCCGGCTACGCCAGAACCACTTGGCGAACACTCCGGAATCACCTGCCGGGCATGGCGAAACCACCTCTCAGACATGCCGGAACCACATGCCAATGACACCGGAAGCACCTGCCGAGCACGCCAGAACCACCTGCTCGACTCGCCAAAACCACCCGCTGGACACGCCAAAATCACCTGCCGGCTATGACAGAACCACTCGGGAGACACTCCGGAATCACCTGCCGGGCTGGCTGGAACCACCTGCCGGTCACGCCAACATCACCTATCAGCTACGCCAGAACCACTTGGCGGACACTCCGGAAACACCTGTCGGGCCGGCCGGAACCATCTCTCAGACGTGCCATAACCATGTGCCTGAGATGCCGGAACCACTCCCCGAACAGACCGAAACCACCTGCCAGACCCGCCTGAACCGCCTGGCGAGCACGCCTGATCCACCTGCTCAACTAGCCGGAACCACCTTCCTGACACGCCAAAATCACCTGAAAGGTATACCAGAACCACTTGGTGGACACTCCGGAATCATCTGCCGGACATGCCAGAACCAGCTCTCAGACACACCAGAACCACGTGCCAGACACGCCGGAAGCACCTGCTGAGCATGCCTGAGCCACATGCTCGACTTGCAAGAAGCACCTGCCAGACACGCCAAAATCACCTGCCGGGTACGCCAGAACCACGTGGCGGACACTCAGGAATCACCTGTCGGGCATGCCGGAACCAACTCTCAGATGTGCCAGAACCTCGTGCAGGACACGCCAGAACCACCTGCCGGACAGACCGGAAACACCTGCTGGACACACCGGAACCACCGGCTCGACTCGCCGGAACCACCGCTGGACATGCAATATCACCTGCCGACTACGCCAGAACCACTTGGCGAACACTCCGGAAACACCTGTCGGGCATGATGGAACCACCTCTCAGACTTGCCAGAACCAAGTTCCGGACACGCCGGTGCCACCTGCTGAGTATGCCGGAACCACCTGATGCACTCCCCAGAACCATCTGCTGGATACACCAGAATCACCTGCCGGCTACTCCAGAACCACTCGGCAGACACTCCGTAACCAACTGCCGGGCATGCCGGAACCACCTCTCAGAGGTTCCAGAACCGCATGCCGGACACTCCGGAATCACCTGCCGGGCATGCTGGAACCATCTCTCAGACGTGCCAGAACCATGTTCCGGACATGTGGGAACCACCTGCTGAGCTCGCCGGAATCACCTGCTGGACACGCCAAAATCACCTGCCGGATACGCCTGAACCACTCGGCAGACACTCCGGAATCACATGCCAGGTATTCCGGAACCACCTCTCAGAGGTGCATGAACCAAATGCCGGACACTCCGGTATCACCTGCCGGGCATGCCGGAACCACCTCTCAGAGGTGCCAGGACCACATGCCGGACACTCCGGAATCACCTGCCGGGCATGCCGGAACCACCTGCCGGACATGCCGGAACCACCGGCTCGACTCGCCGGAACCATTGCCGGACATGCAAAATCACCTGCCGGCTACGACAGAACCACTTGGCGAACACTCCGGAATCACCTGCCGGGCATGGCGAAACCACCTCTCAGACATGCCGGAAACACATGCCAATGACACCGGAAGCACCTGTCGAGCACTTCAGAACCACCTGCTCGACTCGCCAAAACCACCTGCTGGACACGCCAAAATCACCTGCCGGCTACGCCACAACCATTTGGTGAAATATTCGGAGTCACCTGCTGGGCTGGCTGGAACCACCTGCCGGTCACGCCAACATCACATGCCAGCTATGCCAGAACCACTTAGCGGACACCATGGAAACACCTGTCGGGCCGGCCGGAACCACCTATCAGACGTGCCAGAACCATGTGCCTGAGATGCCGGAACCACACCCCGAACAGACCGAAACCACCTGCCAGACCCGCCTGAACCACCTGCCGAGCACGCCGGAACCACCTACTCGACTCGCTGGAACCACCTACCTGAAACGCTAAAATCACCTGCCGGGTATGCCACAACCACTTGGTGGACACTCCGGAATCATCTGCCAGACATGCCACAACCAGCTCTCAGACACACCAGAACCACGTGCCAGAGACGCCGGAAGCACCAGCTGAGCATGCCTGAGCCACCTGCTCGACTCGCAAGAAACACCTGTCGGACATGCCAAAATCACCTGCCGGGTACGCCAGAAACACTTGGCGGACACTCCGGAATCACCTGTCGGGCGTGCAGGAACCACCTCTCAGACTTGCAGAACCATGTTCTGGACACGCCGGTACCACCTGCCGAGTATGCCGGAACCAGCTGATCCACTCCCCAGAACCACCTAGTGGACACGCCAAAATCAACTGCCGGCTACGCCAGAACCACTCGGCAGACACTCCGGAATCACATGCCAGGCATTCCGGAACCACCTCTCAGAGGTGCCAGAACCAAATGCCGGACACTCCGGTATCACCTGACGGGCATGCCGGAACCACCACACAGAGGTGCCAGAACCACATGCAGGACACTCCGGAATCACCTGTCGGGCATGCCAGAACCAACTCTCAGACGTGCCAGAACCTCGTGCCGGACACGCCAGAACCACCTGCCGGACAGACCGGAAACCCCTGCCGGACACGCCGGAACCACCGGCTTGACTCGCCGGAACGTCCGCCGGATATGCAAAATGACCTGCCGGCTACGCCAGAACCACTTGGCGAACACTCCGGAATCACCTGTCGGGCATTCCGGAACCAACTCTCAGACTTGCCAGAAGCATGTTCCGGACACGCCGGTAACACCTGCCGAGTATGCCGGAACCACCTGATCCACTCCCCAGAACCACCTGCTGGACACGCCATCATCTCATGCCGGCTACCCCAGAACCACTCGGCAGACATTCCGGAACCAAGTGCCGGGCATGCCGGAACCCCCTCTCAGAGGTGCCAGAACCACATGCCGGACACTCCGGAATCACCTGCCGGGCATGCTGGAACCACGTGCTGGACATGCCGGAACCACCTGCCGGACATGCCGGAACCACCTGCCAGACATTCAGGAACCACCGGCTCGACTCTCCGGACCCATTGCCGGACTTGCAAAATCACCTGCCGGCTACGCCAGAACCACTTGGCGAACGCTCCGGAATCACCTGTCGGGAATGCCGGAACCGCCTCTCAGACTTGCCAGAACCATGTTCCGGACACGCCGGTACCACCTGCCGAGTATGCCGGAACCACCTGATCCACTCCCCAGAACCACCTGCTGGACACGCCAGAATCACCTGCCGACTACGCCAGAACCACTCGGCAGACACTCCGGAACCACCTGCCGGGCATGCCAGAACCACCTCTCAGAGGTGCCAGAACCACATGCCGGACACTCCGGAATCACCTGCCGGGCATGCCGGAACCATCTCTCAGACGTGCAAGAACCATGTTCCGGACACGCTGCTACCACCTGCTCAGCTCGCCGGAACCACCTGCATGACACGCCAAAATCACCTGCCAGCTACGCCAGAAACACTTGGCGGACGCTCCGGAATCACCTGTAGGGCGTGCCGCAACCTCCTCTCAGACTTGCCAGAACCATGTTCTGGACACGCCGGTACCACCTGCCGAGTATGCCGGAACCACCTGATCCACACCCCAGAACCACCTGCTGGATACGCCAGAATCACCTGCCGGCTACTCCAGAACCATTCGGCAGACACTCCGTAACCAACTGCCGGGCATGCCGGAACCACCTCTCAGAGGTGCCAGAACCAAATGCCGGACACTCCCGTATCACCTGCCGGGCATGCCGGAACCACCTCTCAGAGGTGCCAGAACCACATGCCGGACACTCCGGAATCACCTGCTGGGCATGCTGGAACCACGTGCTGGACATGCCGGAACCACCTGCAGGACATTCCTGAACCACCTGCCAGACCTTCCGGAAGCACCGGCTCGAATCGCCGGAACCATCGCCGGACATGCAAAATCGACTGCCGGCTACGCCAGAACCAGTTGGCGAACACTCCGGTATCACCTGCCTGGCATGCCGGAACCACCTCTCAGAGGTGCCAGAACCACATGCCGGACACTCTGGAGTCACCTGCCGGGCATGCCGGAACCATCTCTCAGATGTGCCAGAACCATGTTCCGGACACGCCGGTACCACCTGCCGAGCTCGCCGGAACCACCTGCTGGACACGCCAAAATCACCTGCCGGCTACGCCAGAACCACTCAGCAGACACTCCGGAATCACCTGCGGGGCTGGCTGGAACCACCTGCCGGTCACGTCAACATCACCTTTCAGCTACGCCAGAACCACTTGGCGGACACTCCGGAAACACCTGTCGGGCCGGCCGGAACCACATCTCAGACGTGGCAGAACCATGTGCCTGAGATGCCGGAACCACTCCCAGAACAGACCGAAACCACCTGCCAGACCCGCCTGAACCCCCTGGCGAGCACGCCTGATCCACCTGCACAACTAGCCAGAACAACCTTCCAGACACGCCAAAATCACCTGCCAGGTCTACCAGAACCACTTGGTGGACACTCCGGAATCATCTGCCGGACATGCCAGAACCAGCTCTCAGACACACCAGAACCACGTGCAAGACACGCCGGATGCACCTGCTGATCATGCCTGAGCCAAATGCTCGACTTGCCAGAAACACCTGACAGACACGCCAAAATCACCTGCCGGGTACGCCAGAACCACATGGCGGACACTCCGGAATCACCTTTCGGGCATGCCGGAACCAACTCTCAGACGTGCCAGAACCTCGTGCCGGACACGCCAGAACCACCTGCTGGACAGACCGGAAACACCTGCTGGACACGCCGGAACAACCGGCTCGACTCGCCGGAACCACCGCCGGACATGCAAAATGACATACCGGCTACGCCAGAACCACTTGGCGAACAGTCCGGAATCACCTGTCGGGCATGCCGGAACCGCCTCTCAGACTTGCCAGAACCATGTTCCGGACACGACGGTACCACCTGCCGAGTATGCTGGAACCACCTGATCCACTCCCCAGGACCACCTGCTGGACACGCCAGAATCACCTGCCGCCTACGCCAGAACCACTCGGCAGACACTCCGGAACCACATGCCGGGCATGCCGGAACCACCTCTCAGAGGTGCCAGAACCACATGCCGGAAACTCCGGAATCACCTGCCGGGCATGCCGGAACCACCTGCCGGACATGCCGGAACCACCAGCTCGACTCGCCGGAACCATTGCCGGACATGCAAAATCACCTGCCGGCTACACCAGAACCACACGGCAGACACTCCGGAATCACCTGCCGGGCTGGCTGGAACCACCTGCCGGTCACGCCAACATCACCTTTCAGCTACGCCAGAAACACTTGGCGGACACTCCGGAAACACCTCTGCGGCCGGCCGGAACCACCTCTCAGACGTGCCAGAACCATGTGCCTGAGATGCCGGAACCACTCCCCGAACAGACCGAAACCACCTGCCAGACCCGCCTGAACCCCCTGGCGAGCACGCCTGATCCACCTGCTCAACTAGCCGGAACCACCTTCCTGACACGCCAAAATCACGTGCCGGCTACGCCACAACCATTTGGTGAACTCTTCGGAATCCCCTGCCGGGCTGGCTCCAAAACCACTCGGCAGACTCTCCGGAACCACCTGCCGGGCATGCCGGAACCACCTCTCAGACATGCCGGAACCACATGCCAAAGACACCGGAAGCACCTGCCGAGCACGACAGAACAACCTGCTCGACTCGCCAAAACCACCTGCTGGACACGCCAAAATCACCTGCCGGCTACGCCACAACCATTTGGTGAACTCTTCGGAATCACCTGCCTGGCTGGCTGGAACCACCTGCCGGTCACGCCAACATCACCTGCCAGCTATGCCAGAACCACTTGGCGGACACCATGGAAACACCTGTCGGGCCGGCCGGAAGCACCTCTCAGACGTGCCAGAACCATGAGCCTGAGATGCCGGAACCACTCCCCGAACAGACCGAAACCACCTGCCAGACCCGCCTGAAGCCCCTGGCCAGCACGCCTGATCCACCTTCTCAACTATCTGTAACCAACTTCCTGACACGCCAAAATCACCTGCCAGGTATACAAGAACCACTTGGTGGACACTCCGGAATCATCTGCCGGACATGCCAGAAACAGCTCTCAGACACACCAAAACCACGTGCCAGAGACGCCGGAAGCACCAGCTGAGCATGCCTGAGCCACCTGCTCGACTCGCAAGATACACCTGTCGGACATGCCAAAATAACTTGCCGGGTACGCCAGAAACACTGGGCGGATGCTCCGGAATCACCTGTCGGGCGTGGCGGAACCACCTGTCAGACTTGCCAGAACCATGTTCCGGAGACGCCGGTACCACCTGCCGAGTATGCCGGAACCAGCTGATCCACTCCCCAGAACCACCTAGTGGACACGCCAAAATCAACTGCCAGCTACGCCAGAACCACTCGGCAGACACTCCGGAATCACAGGCCAGGCATTCCGGAACCACCTCTCACAGGTGCCAGAACCAAATGCCGGACACTCCGGTATCACCTGCCGGGCATTCCGGAACCACCTCTCAGAGGTGCCAGAACCAAATGCCAGACACTCCGGTATCACCTGCCGGGCATGCCGGAACCACCTCTCAGAGGTGCCAGAACCACATGCCGGACACTCCGGAATCACCTGCCGGTCATGCTGGAACCACGTGCAGGACATGCCGGAACCACCTGCCGGACATGCCGGAACCACCTGCCAGACATTCCGGAACCACCGGCTCGACTCGCCGGAACCATTGCCGGACATGCCAAATCACTTGCCGGCTACGCCAGAACCACTTGGCGAACACTCCGATATCACCTGCCGGGCATGCCGGAACCACCTCTCAGAGGTGCCAGAACCACATGCCGGACACTCCGGAATCACCTGTCGGGCATGCCGGAACCAACTCTCAGACGTGCCAGAACCTCGTGCGGGTCACGCCAGAACCACCTGCCGCAGAGACCGGAAACACCTGCTGTATACGCCGGAACCACCGTCTCGACTCGCCGGAACCACAGCCGGACATGATAAATGACCTGTCGGCTACGCCAGAACCACTTCGCGAACACTCCAGAATCACCTGTCGGGCATGCCGGAACCACCTCTCAGACTTGCCAGAAACATGTTCCGGACACGCCGGTACCACCTGCCGAGTAGGCCGGAACCACCTGATCCACTCCCCAGAACCACCTGCTGGATACGCCAGAATCACCTGCTGGCTACTCCAGAACCACTCGGCAGACACTCCGTAACCAACTGCCGGGCATGCCGGAACAACCTCTCAGAGGTGCGAGAACCACATGCCGGACACTCCGGAATCACCTGCCGGGCATGCCGGAACCACCTCTCAGACTTGCCAGAACCATGTTCTGGACACGCCGGTACCACCTGCCGAGTATGCCGGAACCAGCTGATCCACTCCCCAGAACCACCTAGCTGACACGCCAAAATCAACTGCCGGCTACGCCAGAACCACTCGGCAGACACTCCGGAATCACATGCCAGGCATTCCGGAACCACCTCTCAGAGGTGCCAGAACCAAATGCCGGACACTCCGGTATCACCCGCCGGGCATGCCGGAACCACCTCTCAGAGGTGCCAGAACCACATGCCGGACACTCCGGAATCACCTGCCGCGCATGCCGGAACCACCTGCCGGACATGCCGGAACCACCGGCTCGACTCGCCGGAACCATTGCCGGACATGCAAAATCACCTGCCGGCTACGCCAGAACCACTTGGCGAACACTCCGGAATCACCTGCCGGGCATGGCGGAACCACCTCTCAGACATGCCGGAACCGCATGCCAATGACTCCGGAAGCACCTGCTGAGCACGCCAGAACCACCTGCTCGACTCGCCAAAACCACCTGCTGGACACGCCAAAATCACCTGCCGGCTACGCCACAACCATTTGGTGAGCACATCAGAATCACCTGCCGCGCTGGCTGGAATCACCCGCCGGTCACGCCAACATCACCTGCCAGCTATGCCAGAACCACATGGCGGACAACATGGAAACACCTGTCGGGCCGGCCGGAACCACCTCTCAGACGTGCCAGAACCATGTGCCTGAGATGCCAGAACCACACCCCGAACAGACCGAAACCACCGGCCAAACCCGCCTGAACCACCTGCCGAGCACGCCGGAACCACCTACTCGACTCGCTGGAACCACCTACCTGTCACGCTAAAATCACCTGCCGGTTATGCCACAACCACTTGGTGGACACTCCGGAATCATCTGCCGGACATGCCAGAACCAGCTCTCAGACACAGCAGAACCACGTGCCAGACACGCCGGAAGCACCTGCTGAGCATGCCTGAGCCAAATGCTCGACTTGCAAGAAACACCAGCCAGACACGCCAAAATCACCTGCCGGGTACGCCAGAACCACGTGGCGGACACTCCGGAATCACCTGTCGGGCATGCCGGAACCAACTCTCAGACGTGCCAGAACCTCGTGCTGGTCACGCCAGAACCACCTCCCGGACACGCCGGAACCACCGTATTGACTCGCCGGAACCACCGCCGGACATGCAAAATGACCTGCCGGCTACGCCAGAACCACTTGGCGAACACTCCGGAATCACCTGTCGGGCATGCCGGAACCGCCTCTCAGACTTGCCAGAACCATGTTCCGGACACGCCGCTACCACCTGCTGAGTATGCTGGAACCACCTGATCCACTCCCCAGAACCACCTGCTGGACACGCCAGAATCACCTGCCGACTACGCCAGAACCACTCGGCAGACACACCGGAATCACCTGCTGGGCATGCCGGAACCACCTCTCAGATGTGCCAGAACCACATGCCAGACACTCCGGAATCACCTGCCGTAGATGCCAGAACCAGCTCTCAGACTCACCAGAACCAAGTGCCAGAGACGCCGGAAGCACCAGCTGAGCATGCCTCAGCCACCTGCTCGACTCGCAAGATACACCTGTCGGACAGGCGAAAATCACCTTCCGGGTACGCCAGAAACACTTGGCGGACGCTCGGGAATCCCCTGTCTGGCGTGCCGGAACCACCTCTCAGAGGTGCCAGAACCACATGCCGGACACTCCGGAATCACCTGCAGGGCATGCTGGAACGACGTGCTGGACATTCCGGAACCACCTGCCGGACATGCCAGAACCACCTGCCGGACAGTCCGGATCCACCGGCTCGACTCGCCGGAACCATTGCCGGACATGCAAAATCACCTGCCGGCTACGCCAGAACCACTCGGCAGACACTCCGTAACCAAATGCAGGGCATGCCGGAACCACCTCTCAGAGGTGCCAGAACCACATGCCGGACACTCCGGAATCACCTGCCGGGCATGCCGGAACCATCTCTCAGACTTGCCAGAACCATGTTCCGGACATGCAGGAACCACCTGCCGAGCTCGCTGGAACCACCTGCTGGACACGTCAAAATCACCTGCCGGCTACGCCAGAACCACTCGGCAGACACTAGGGAATCACATGCCAGGCATTCCGGAACCACATCTCAGAGGTGCCAGAACCAAATGCCGGAAACTCCGGTATCACCCGCCGGGCATGCCGGAACCACCTCTCAGAGGTGCCAGAACCACATGCCGGACACTCCGGAATCACCTGCCGGGCATGCTGGAACCACCTGCCGGACATGCCGGAACCACAGGCTCGACTCGCCGGAACCATTGCCGGACATGGAAAATCACCTGCCGGCTTTGCCAGAACCACTTGGCGAACTCTCCGGAATCACCTGCCGGGCATGGTGGAACCACCTCTCAGGGGTGCCAGAACCACATGCCGGACACTCCCGAATCACCTGCCGGGCATGCCGGAACCATCTCTCACTCGTGCCAGAAACATGTTCCGGACACGCTGGTACCACCTGCCGAGCTTGCCGGAACCACCTGCTGGACACGCCAAAATCACCTGCCAGCTACACCAGAACCACACGGCAGACACTCCGGAATCACCTGCCGGGCTGGCTGGAACCACCTGCCGGTCACGCCAACATCACCTTTCAGCTACGCCAGAAACACTTGGCGGACACTCCGGAAACACATCTCCGGCCGGCCGGAACCACTTCTCAGACGTGCCAGAACCATGTGCCTGAGATGCCGGAACCACTCCCCGAACAGACCGAAACCACCTGCCAGACCCGCCTGAACCCCCTGGCGAGCACGCCTGATCCACCTGCTCAACTAGCCGGAACCACCTTCCTGACACGCCAAAATCACGTGCCGGCTACGCCACAACCATTTGGTGAACTCTTCGGAATCCCCTGCCGGGCTGGCTCCAAAACCACTCGGCAGACTCTCCGGAACCACCTGCCGGGCATGCCGGAACCACCTCTCAGACATGCCGGAACCACATGCCAATGACACCGGAAGCACCTGCCGAGCATGACAGAAAAACCTGCTCGACTCGCCAAAACCACCTGCTGGACACGCCAAAATCACCTGCCGGCTACGCCACAACCATTTGGTGAACTCTTCGGAATCACCTGCCGGGCTGGCTGGAACCACCTGCTGGTCACGCCAACATCACCTGCCAGCTTTGCCAGAACCACTTGGCAGACACCATGGAAACACCTGTCGGGCCGGCCGGAACCACCTCTCAGACGTGCCAGAACCATGAGCCTGAGATGCCGGAACCACTCCCCGAACAGACCGAAACCACCTGCCAGACCCGCCTGAAGCCCCTGGCCAGCACGCCAGATCCACCTGCTCAACTAGCCGCAACCAACTTCCTGACACCCCAAAATCACCTGCCAGGTATACAAGAACCACTTGGTGGACACTCCGGAATCATCTGCCGGACATGCCAGAACCAGCTCTCAGACACACCAGAACCACGTGCCAGAGACGCCGGAAGCACCAGCTGAGCATGCCTTAGCCACCTGCTCGACTCGCAAGATACACCTGTCGGACATGCCAAAATCACCTGACGGGTACGCCAGAAACACTTGGCGGACGCTCCGGGATCACCTGTCGGGCGTGCCGGACCACCTCTCAGACTTGCGAGAACCAAATGCCAGACACTCCGGTATCACCTGCCGGGCATGCCGGAACCACCTCTCAGAGGTGCCAGAACCACATGCCGGACACTCCGGAATCACCTGCCGGGCATGCTGGAACCACGTGCAGGACATGCCGGAACCACCTGCCGGACATTCCGGAACCACCGGCTCGACTCGCCGGAACCATTGCCGGACATGCCAAATCACCTGCCGGCTACACCAGAACCACTTGGCGAACACTCCGATATCACCTGCCGGGCATGCCGGAACCACCTCTCAGAGGTGCCAGAACCACATGCCGGACACTCCGGAGTCACCTGCCGGGCATGCTGGAACCACCTGCCGGACATTCCAGAACCACCGGCTCGACTCGCCCGAACCATTGCCGGACATGCAAAATCACCTGCCGGCTATGCCAGAACCACTTGGGGAACACTCCAGAATCACCTGGCGGGCATGACGGAACCACCTCTCAGACACGCCGGAACCACATGCCAGTGACACCGGAAGCACCTGCCGAGCACGCCAGAACCACCTGCTCGACTCGCCAAAACCACCTGCTGGACATGCCAAAATCACCTTCCGGCTACGCCACAACCATTTGGTGAACACTTCGGAATCACCTACCGGGCTGGCTGGAACCACCTGCCGGTCACGCCAACATCTCCTGCCAGCTATGCCAGAACCACTTGGCGGACACCATGGAAACACCTGTCGGGCCGGCCGGAACCACCTATCAGACGTGCCAGAACCATGTGCCTGAGATGCCGGAACCACACCCCGAACAGACCGAAACCACCTGCCAGACCAGCCTGAACCACCTGCCGAGCACGCCGGAACCACCTACTCGACTCGCTGGAACCACCTACCTGACACGCTAAAATCACCTGCCGGGTATGCCACAACCACTTGTTGGACACTCCGGAATCATCTGCCGGACACGCCAGAACCAGCTCTCAGACACACCAGAACCACGTGCCAGACATGCCGGAAGCACCTGCTGAGCATGCCTGAGCCAAATGCTCGACTTGCAAGAAACACCTGCCAGACACGCCAAAATCACCTGCCGGGTACGCCAGAACCACGTGGCGGACACTCCGGAATCACCTGTCGGGCATGCCGGAACCAACTCTCAGACGTGCCAGAACCTCGTGCTGGTCACGCCAGAACCACCTGCCGGACACGCCGGAACCACCGGCTCGACTTGCCGGAACCACCGCCGGACATGCAAAATTACCTGCCGGCTACGCCAGAACCACTTGGCGAACACTCCGGAATCACCTGTCGGGCATGCCGGAACCGCCTCTCAGACTTGCCAGAACCATGTTCCAGACACGCCGGTACCACCTGCCGAGTATGCCGGAACCACCTGATCCACTCCCCAGAACCACCTGCTGGACACGTCAGAATCACCTGCCGAGTACGCCATAACCACTCGGCAGACACTCCGGAACCACCTGCCGGGCATGCCGGAACCACCTCTCAGAGGTGCCAGAACCACATGCCGAACACTCCGGAATCACCTGCCGGGCCTGCCGGAACCACCTCTCAGAGGTGCCAGAACCACATGCCGGACACTCCCGAATCACCTGCCGGGCATGCCGGAACCATCTCTCAGACGTGCCAGAACTATGTTCCGGACACGCTGGTACCACCTGCCGAGCTCGCCGGAACCACATGCTGGACACGCCAAAATCACCTGCCAGGTAAGCCAGAACCACACGGCAGACACTCCGGAATCACCTGCCGGGCTGGCTGGAACCAACTGCCGGTCACGCCAACATCACCTTTCAGCTACGCCAGAACCACTTGGCGGACACTCCGGAAACACCTCTCCGGCCGGCCGGAACCACCTCTCAGACGTGCCAGAACCATGTCCCTGAGATGCCGGAACCACTCCCCGAACAGACCGAAACCACCTGCCAGACCAGCCTGAACCCCCTGGCGAGCACGCCTGATCCACCTGCTCAACTAGCTGGAACCACCTTCCTGACACGCCAAAATCACCTGCCAGGTATACCATAACCACTTGGTGGACACTCCGGAATCATCTGCCGGACATGCCAGAACCAGCTCTCTGACACACCAGAACCACGTGCCAAAGACGCCGGAAGCACCAGCTGAGAATGCCTGAGCCACCTGCTCGACTCGCAAGATACACCTGTCGGACATGCCAAAATCACCTGCCGGGTACGCCAGAAACACTTGGCGGACGCTCCGGAATCACCTGTCGGGCGTGCCGGAACCACCTCTCAGACTTGCCAGAACCATGTTCTGGACATGCCGGTACCACCTGCCGGGTATGCCGGAACCACCTACCCGACTCGCTGGAACCACCTACCTGACACGCTAAAATCACCTGTCGGGTATGCCACAACCACTTGGTGGACACTGCGGAATCATCTGCCGGACATGCCAGAACCAGCTCTCAGGCACACCAGAACCACGTGCCGGACAGGCCGGAAGGATCTGCTGATCTTGCCTGAGCCACATGCTCGACTTGCCAGAAACACCTGCCAGACACGCCAAAATCACCTGCCCGGTACGCCAGAACCACGTGGCGGACACTCCGGAATCACCTGTCGGGCTTGCCGGAACCACCTCTCAGAGGTGCCAGAACCAAATGCCGGACACTCCAGTATCACCTGTCGGGCGTGCCGGAACCACCTCTCAGACTTGCCAGAACCATGTTCTGGACACGCCGGTACCACCTGCCGAGTATGCCGGAACCAGCTGATCCACTCCCCAGAACCACCTGGTGGACACGCCAAAATCAACTGCCCGCTACGCCAGAACCACTCGGCAGACACTCCGGAATCACATGCCAGGCATTCCGGAACCACCTCTCAGAGGTGCCAGAACCAAATGCCGGACACTCCAGTATCACCTGCCGGGCATGCCGGAACCAACTCTCAGAGGTGCCAGAACCACATGCCGGACACTCCGGAATCACCTGCAGGGCATGCTGGAAACACGTGCTGGACATGCCGGACCCACCTGCCGGACATTCCAGAACCACCGGCTCGACACGCCGGAACCATTGCCGGACATGCAAAATCACCAGACGGCTACGCCAGAACCACTTGGCGAACACTCCGGTATGACCGGCCGGGCATGCCGGAACCACCTCTCAGAGGTGCCAGAACCACATGCCGGACACTCCGGAATCACCTGCCGGGCATGCCGGAACCACCTGCTGGACATGCCGGAACCACCGTCTCGACTCGCCGGAACCATTGCCGGACATGCAAAATCACCTGCCGGCTATGCCAGAACCACTTGGGGAACACTCCAGGATCACCTGCCGGGCATGTCAGAACCACCTCTCAGACTTGCCAGAACCATGTTCTGGACACGCCGTTACCACCTGCCGAGTATGCCGGAACCAGGTGATCCACTCCCCAGAACCACCTAGTGGACACCCCAAAATCAACGACTGGCTACGCCGGAACCACCGGCTCGACTCACCGGAACCACCGCCGGACATGCGAAATGACCTGCTGGCTACGCCAGAAACACTTGGCGAACACTCCGGAATCACCTGTCGGGCATGCCGGAACCACCTCTCAGACTTGCCAGAACCATGTTCCGGACACTCCGGTACCACCTGCCGAGTATGCCGGAACCACCTGATCCACTCCACAGAACCACCTGCTGGACTCGGCAGAATCACCTGCCGGCTACGCCAGAACCACTCGGCAGACACTCGGGAATCACATGCCAGGTATTCCGGAACCACCTCTCAGAGGTGCCAGAACCAAATGGCGGAGAATCCGGTATCACCGGCCGGGCATGCCGGAACCACCTCTCAGAGGTGCCAGAACCACATGCCGGACACTCCGGAGTCACCTGCCGGGCATGCCTGAACCACCTGCCGGACATGCCGGAACCACCGGCTCGACTCGCCGGAACCATTGCCGGACATGCAAACTCACCTGCCGGCTACGCCAGAACCACTTGGCGAACACTCCGGAATCACCTGCCGGGCATGGCGGAAGCACCTCTCAGACATGCCGGAACCACATGCCAATGACACCGGAAGCACCTGCCGAGCACGCCAGAACCACCTGCTCGACTCGCCAAAACCACCTGCTGGACACGCCAAAATCACCTGCCGGCTACGCCACAACCATTTGGTGAACTCTTCGGAATCACCTGCCGGGCTGTCTGGAACCACCTGCCGGTCACGCCAACATCACCTGCCAGCTATGCCAGAACCACTTGGCGGACACCATGGAAACACCTGTCGGGCCGGCCGGAACCACCTCTCAGACGTGCCAGAACCATGAGCCTGAGATGCCGGAACCACTCCCAGAACAGACCGAAACCACCTGCCAGACCCGTCTGAACCACCTGCTGAGCACGCCTGATCCCCCTGCTCAACTAGCCGGAACCAAGTTCCTGACACGCCAAAATCTCCTGCCAGGTATACAAGAACCACTTAGTGGACACTCCGGAATCATCTGCCGAAGATGCCAGAACCAGCTCTCAGACTCACCAGAACCAAGTGCCAGAGACGCCGGAAGCACCAGCTGAGCATGCCTCAGCCACCTGCTCGACTCGCAAGTTACACCTGTTGGACAGGCGAAAATCACCTTCAGGGTACGCCAGAAACACTTGGCGGACGCTCCGGAATCACCTGTCGGGCGTGCCGGAACCACCTCTCAGAATTGCCAGAACCATGTTCTGGACACGCCGGTACCACCTGCCGAGTATGCCGGAACCAGCTGATCCACTCCCCAGAACCACCTAGTGGACACGCCACAATCAACTGCCGGCTAAGCCAGAACCACTCGGCAGACACTCCGGAATCACATGCCAGGCATTCCGGAACCACCTCTCAGAGGTGCCAGAACCAAATGCCGGACACTCCAGTATCACCTGCCGGGCATGCCGGAACCAACTCTCAGAGGTGCCAGAACCACATGCCGGACACTCCGGAATCACCTGCAGGGCATTCTGGAACCACATGCTGGACATGCCGGAATCACCTGCCGGACAGGCCGGAACCACCGGCTCGACTCGCCGGAACCATTGCCGGACATGCAAAATCACCTGCCGGCTATGCCAGAACCATTTGGGGAACACTCCGGGATCACCTGCCGGGCATGGCGGAACCACCTCTCAGACTTGCCAGAACCATGTTCTGGACACGCCGGTACCACCTGACGAGTATGCCGGAACCAGCTGATCCACTCCCCAGAACCACCTAGTGGACACCCCAAAATCAACGACCGGCTACGCCGGAACCACCGGCTCGACTCACCGGAACCACCGCCGGACATGCAAAATGACCTGCTGGCTACGCCAGAACCACTTGGCGAACACTCCGGAATCACCTGTCGGGCATGGCGGAACCACCTCTCAGACATGCCGGAACCACATCGCAATGACACCGGAAGCACCTGCCGAGCACGCCAGAACCACCTGCTCGACTCGCCAAAACCACCTGCTGGACAAGCCAAAATCACCTGCCGGCTACGCCACAACCATTTGGTGAACTCTTCGGAATCACCTGCCGGGCTGGCTGGAACCACCTGCCGGTCATGCCAACATCACCTGCCAGCTATGTCAGAACCACTTGGCGGACACCATGGAAACACCTGTCGGGCCGGCCGGAACCACCTCTCAGACGTGCCAGAACCATGTGCCTGAGATGCCGGAACCACAGCCCGAACAGACCGAAACCACCTGCCAGACCCGCCTGAACCACCTGCCGAGCACGCCGGAACCACCTACTCGACTCGCTGGAACCACCTACCTGACACGCTAAAATCACCTGCCGGCTATGCCACAACGACTTGGTGGACACTCCGGAATCATCTGCCGGACATGCCAGAACCACCTCTCAGACACACCAGTACCACGGGCCGGACACGCCGGAAGCACCTGCTGAGCATGCCTGAGCCAAATGCTCGACTTGCAAGAAACACCTGCCAGACACGCCAAAATCACCTGCCAGGTACGCCAGAACCACGTGGCGGACACTCCGGAATCACCTGTCGGGCATGCCGGGACCAACTCTCAGACGTGCCAGAACCTCGTGCCGGTCACGCCAGAAACACCTGCTGGACAGACCGGAAACCCCTACTGGACACGCCGGAACCACCGGCTCGACTCGCCGGAACCACCGCCGGACATGCAAAATGACCTGCCGGCTACGCCAGAACCAGTTGGCGAACACTCCGGAATCACCTGTCGGGCACGCCGGAACCACCTCTCAGACTTGCCAGAACCATGTTCCGGACACGCCGGTACCACCTGTCGAGTATGCCGGAACCACCTGATCCACTTCCCAGAACCACCTGCTGGCCACGCCAGAATCACCTGCCGACTACGCCAGAACCACTCGGGAGACACTCTGGAACCACCTGCCGGGCCTGCCGGAACCACCTCTCAGAGGTGCCAGAACCACATGCCGGACACTCCGGAATCACCTATCGGGCATGCCGGAACCATCTCTCAGACTTGCCAAAACCATGTTCCGGACATGCCGGAACCACCTGCCGAGCTCGCCGGAACCACCTTCTGGACACGCCAAAATCACCTGCCGGCTACGCCAGAACCTCTCGCCAGACACTCGGGAATCACATGCCAGGCATTCCGGAACCACCTCTCAGAGGTGCCAGAACCAAATGCCGGACACTCCGGTATCACCTGCCGGGCATGCCGGAACCACCTCTCAGAGGTGCCAGAACCACATGCCTGACACTCCGGAATCACCTGCCGGGCATGGCGGAACCACCTCTCAGACATGCCGGAACCGCATGCCAATGACACCGGAAGCACCTGCCGAGCACGCCAGAACCACCTGCTCGACTCGCCAAAACCACCTGCTGGACACGCCAAAATCACCTGCCGGCTACGCCACAACCATTTGGTGAACTCTTCGGAATCACCTGCCGGGCTGGCTGGAAACACCTGCCGGTCACGCCAACATCACCTGCCAGCTATGCCAGAACCACGTGGCGGACACTCCGGAATCACCTATCGGGCATGCCGGAATCAACTCTCAGACGTGCCAGAACCTCGTGCCGGTCACGCCAGAACCACCTGCCGGACAGACCGGAAACACATGCTGGACACGCCGGAACCACCGGCTCGACTCGCCGGAACCACAATCGGACATGCAAAATGACCTGCCGGCTACGCCAGAACCACTTGGCGAACACTCCGGAATCACCTGTGGGGCATGCCGGAACAACCTCTCAGACTTGCCAGAACCATGTTCCGGACACGCTGGTACCACCTGCCGAGTATGTCAGAACCACCTGATCCACTCCCCAGAACCACCTGCTGGATACGCCAGAATCACCTGCCGGCTACTCCAGAACCACTCGGCAGACTCTCCGTAACCAACTGCCGGGCATGCCGGAACCACCTCTCAGAGGTGCCAGAACCACATGCCGGACACTCCAGAATCACCTGCCGGGCATGCCGGAGCCACCTCTCACAGGTGCCAGAACCATGTTCCGGACACGCCGGTACCACCTGCCGAGCTCGCCGGAACCACCTGCTGGACACGCCAAAATCACCTGCCGGCTACGCCAGAACCACGTGGCAGACACTCCCGAATCACCTGCCGGGCTGGCTGGAACCACCTGCCGGTCACGCCAACATCACCTTTCAGCTACACCAGAACCACTTGGCGGACACTCCGGAAACTCCTGTCGGGCCGGCCGGAACCACCTCTCAGACGTGCCAGAACCATGTGCCTGAGAATGCCGAAACCACTCCCCGAACAGACCGAAACCACCTGCCAGACCCGCCAGAACCCCCTGGCGAGCACGCCTGAACCACCTGCTCAACTAGCGGGACCACCTTCCTGACACGCCAAAATCACCTGCCAGGTATACCAGAACCACTTGGTGGACACTCCGGAATCATCTGCCGGACATGCCAGAACCAGCTCTCAGACACACCAGAACCACGTGCCAGAGACGCCGGAAGCACCAGCTGAGCAAGCCTCAGCCACATGCTCGACTCGCAAGAAACACCTGTCGGACATGCCAAAATCACCTGCCGGGTACGCCAGAAACACATGGCGGACGCTCCGGAATCACCTGTCGGGCGTGCCGGAACCACCTCTCAGACTTGCCAGAACCATGTTCTGGACACGCCGGTACCACCTGCCGAGTATGCCGGAACCAGCTGATCCACTCCCCAGAACCACCTAGTGGACACTCCAAAATCAACTGCCGGCTACGCCAGAACCACTCGGCAGACACTCCAGAATCACAGGCCAGGCATTCCGGAACCACCTCTCAGAGGTGATAGAACCAAATGCCGGACACTCCGGTATCACCTGCCGGGCATGCCGGAACCACCTCTCAGAGGTTCCAGAACCACATGCGGACACTCCGGAATCACCTGCCGGGCATGCCGGGAGCAACTCTCAGACGTGCCAGAACCTCGTGCCGGTCACGCCAGAAACACCTGCTGGACAGACCGGAAACCCCTACTGGACACGCCGGAACCACCGGCTCGACTCGCCGGAACCACCGCCGGACATGCAAAATGACCTGCCGGCTACGCCAGAACCAGTTGGCGAACACTCCGGAATCACCTGTCGGGCATGCCGGAACCACGTCTCAGACGTGCTGGAAGCACGTGCCGGACACGCCGGAATCACCTACCGGACAGACCGGAACCACCTGCCGAGCACGCCAGAGCCACCTGTTCGACTCGCTGGAACCACCTGCCGGACAGGCCAATATCAACTGCTGGCTATGCCAGAACCACCTGGGGGACGGTCCGGAATCGCCGGCCAGCCACGGCGGAACCACCTCTCAGACGTACCAGACCACCTGCCGGAGAAGCTGGAAACACGTCCTGGACAGTCTGGAACCACCTGCCGGCCAAGCCTGAACCACCTGCCAAGCACAACGGAACAACCTGCCAGTCACGCCAAAATCACCTGCGTGTTATGCCAGAACCACTTGGAGGACTCTCTGGGATGACCTGCCGGGCATGCCGGAACCACCTCTCAGACGTGCCAGAACCATGTGGCGGACAGTCCGGAATCACCTGTTGGGCATGCGCAACCACCTCTGAGACGTACCAGAACCACATGCCGTGCAGGCTGGAACCACCTACCGGACAGACCGGAATCACCTTTCGGGCATGCCGGAACCACCTGTCAGATGTGCCAGAAACACGTGCCGGAGACGCCGGAAGCACCTGCCAAGCACGTTGGAACCACCTGCTCAACTCTCCTGAACCACCTGCCGGACATGCCAAAATCACCTGCCGACTATGCCAGAACCACTTGGCGAACACTCCGGAATCACTTGCCGGGCATGCAGGAACCACCTCTCAGACATGCCAGAACGCCGTGCCAATGACCCCGGAAGCACCAGCTGAGAACGCCGGAACCACCTGCTCGACTCGCCAGAACCACCTGCCGATCACGCCAAAATCACCTGCCGGCTACGCCACAACCAGTTGGTGAACACTTTGGAATCACCTGCCAGGCTTGCTGGAACCACCTGCCAGTCATGCCAAAATCACCTGCCAACTACGCCAGAACCGCTTGGCGGACACTGTGGAAACACCTGTCGGGCCGGCCGGAACCACATCTCAGACGTGCCAGAACCATGTGCATGAGATGCTGGAACCACACCCCGAACAGACGGAAAACACCTGCCAGACCCGTCTGAACAACCTGCCGAGCACGCCGGAGCCACCTGCTCGACTCGCCGGAACCACCTACCTGACATGCCCAAATCACCAGCTGGGTATGCCAGAACCACTTGGCGGACACTCCGGAATCATCTGCCGGACATGCCGGAACCAGCTCTCAGACACACCAGAACCACGAGCCGGAGACGCCGGAAGCACCTGCCGAGCATGCCGGAGCCACCTGCTCGACTCGCCAGAAACACCTGCCGGACACGCCAAAATCACCTGCTGGGTACGCCAGAACCACCTGGCGGACACTCCGAAATCACCTGCCGCGCATGCCGGAACCACCTCTCAGACGTGCCGGAAGCACGTGGCCGACACGCCGGAATCACCTACCGGACAGACCGGAACCACCTGCCGAGCACGCCGGAGCCACCTGTTCGACTCGCTGGAACCACCTGCCGGACAGGCCAATATCAAGTGCTGGCTATGCCAGAACCACCTGGGGGACGGTCCGGAATCGCCTGCCAGCCATGGCGGAAACACCTCTCAGACGTACCAGAACCACCTGCCGGAGAAGCTGGAGACACGTCCTGGACAGTCTGGAACCACCTGCCGGCCAAGCCTGAAAGACCTGCCAAGCACAACGGAACAACCTGCCAGACATGCCAAAATCACCTGCGTGTTATGCCAGAACCACTTGGAGGAATCTCTGGGATGACCTGCCGGGCATGCCGGAACCACCTCTCAGACGTGCCAGAACCATGTGGCGGACAGTCCGGAATCACCTGTTGGGCATGCGCAACCACCTCTGAGACGTACCAGAACCACATGCCGTGCAGGCTGGAACCACCTACCGGACAGACCGGAATCACCTTTCGGGCATGCCGGAACCACCTGTCAGATGTGCCAGAAACACGTGCCGGAGACGCCGGAAGCACCTGCCAAGCACGTTGGAACCACCTGCTCAACTCGCCTGAACCACCTGCCGGACATGCCAAAATCACCTGCCGACTATGCCAGAACCACTTGGCGAACACTCCGGAATCACTTGCCGGGCATGCAGGAACCACCTCTCAGACATGCCAGAACCCCGTGCCAATGACCCCGGAAGCACCAGTCGAGCACGCCGGAAGCACCTGCTCGACTCGCCAGAACCACCTGCCGATCACGCCAAAATCACCTGCCGGCTACGCCACAACCAGTTGGTGAACACTTTGGAATCACCTGCCAGGCTTGCTGGAACCACCTGCCGGTCATGCCAAAATCACCTGCCAACTACGCCAGAACCGCTTGGCGGACACTGCGGAAACACCTGTCGGGCCGCCCGGAACCACATCTCAGACGTGCCAGAAACGTGTTCATGAGATGCTGGAACCACACCCCGAACAGACGGATACCACCTGCCAGATCCGCCTGAACCACCAGCTGAGCACGCCGGAACCACCTGCTCGACTCACCGGTACCACCTCCCTGACATGCCAAAATCACCTGCTGGGTATGCCAGAACCACTTGGCGGACACTCCGGAATCATCTGCCGGACATGCCGGAACCAGCTCTCAGACACACCAGAACCAAGTGCCGGAGACGCCGGAAGCACCTGCCAAGCATGCCGGAGCCACCTGCTCGACTCGCCAGAAACACCTGCCGGACATGCCAAAATCACCTGCCGGGTATGCCAGAACCACCTGACGGACACTACGGAATCACCTGCCGCGCATGCCGGAACCACCTCTCAGACGTGCCGGAAGCACGTGCCGGACACGCCGGAAACACCTACCGGACAGACAGGAACCACCTGCCAAGAACGCCGGAGCCACCTGTTCGACTCGCTGGAACCACCTGCCGGACAGGCCAATATCAACTGCTGGCTATGCCAGAACCACCTGGGGGACAGTCCCGGATCACCTGCCAGCCATGGCGGAACCACCTCTCAGACGTACCAGAACCACCTGCCGGAGAAGCTGGAAACACGTCCTGGACAGACTGGAACCACGTTACGGCCATGCCTGAACCACATGCCGAGCACGGCGGAACCACCTGCCGGACACGCCAAAATCACCTGCGGGCTACACCAGGACCACTTGGACGACTCTCCGAAATGACCTGCCGGGCATGTTGGAACCACCTCTCAGACGTGCCAGAAGCACGGGACGGACAGTCCGGAATCACCTGTTGGGCATACGCAACCACCTCTGAGACGTACCAGAACCACGTGCCGTGCACGCCGGAACCACCTACCGGACAGACCGGAATCAACTTTTGGGCATGCCGGAACCACCAGTCAGATGTGCCAGAAACACGTGCTGGAGACGCCGGAAGCACCTGCCGAGCACGTCGCAACCACCTACTCAACTCGCCTGAACCACCTGCCGGACACGCCAAAATCACCTGCCCGCTACACCAGCACCACTTCGGGGACAAGCCGGAATCACGTGAGGGGCATGCCGGCACAGCCTCTCAGACTGAACCTCGTGCCGGACACCACAGAAACACCTGCCGGACACGCCGGAACCACCGGCTCGACCCGCCGGAACGACCGCTGGACATGCAAAATCACCTGCCGGCTATGCCGGAAACACTTGGCGAACACTCCGGAATCACCTGCCGGCCATGCCGGAAGCACCTCTCAGATATGCCAGAACCACGTGCCAATGACCCCGGAAGCACCTGCCGAGCACGCCGGAACCACCTGCTCGACTCGCCAGAACCACCTGCCGGACACGCAAAAATCACCTGCCGGCTACGCCACAACCAGTTGGGGAACACTTCGGAATCACCTGTCGGGCATGCCGGAACCAACTCTCAGACGTGCCAGAACCTCGTGCCGGTCACGCCAGAACCACATGCCGGACAGACCGGAAACACATGCCGGACACGCCGGAACCACCGGCTCGACTCGCCGGAACCACAATCGGACATGCAAAATGACCTGCCGGCTACGCCAGAACCACTTGGCGAACACTCCGGAATCACCTGTGGGGCATGCCGGAACAACCTCTCAGACTTGCCAGAACCATGTTCCGGACACTCCGGTACCACCTGCCGAGTATGTCAGAACCACCTGATCCACTCCCCAGAACCACCTGCTGGATACGCCAGAATCACCTGCCGGCTACTCCAGAACCACTCGGCAGACACTCCGTAACCAACTGCCGGGCATGCCGGAACCACCTCTCAGAGGTGCCAGAACCACATGCCGGACACTCCAGAATCACCTGCCGGGCATGCCTGAGCCACCTCTCAGAGGTGCCAGAACCATGTTCCGGACACGCCGGTACCACCTGCCGAGCTCGCCGGAACCACCTGCTGGACACGCCAAAATCACCTGCTGGCTACGCCAGAACCACGTGGCAGACACTCCCGAATCAGCTGCCGGGCTGGCTGGAACCACCTGCCGGTCACGGCAACATCACCTTTCAGCTACACCAGAACCACTTGGCGGACACTCCGGAAACACCTGTCGGGCCGGCCGGAACCACCTCTCAGACGTGCCAGAACCATGTGCCTGAGAATGCCGGAACCACTCCCCGAACAGACCGAAACCACCTGCCAGACCCGCCTGAACCCCCTGGTGAGCACGCCTCATCCACCTGCTCAACTAGCGGGACCACCTTCCTGACACGCCAAAATCACCTGCCAGGTATATCAGAACCACTTGGTGGACACTCCGGAATCATCTGCCAGACATGCCAGAACCAGCTCTCAGACACACCAGAACCACGTGCCAGAGACGCCGGAAGCACCAGCTGAGCAAGCCTCAGCCACCTGCTCGACTCGCAAGAAACACCTGTCGGACATGCCAAAATCACCTGCCGGGTACGCCAGAAACACTTGGCGGACGCTCCGGAATCACCTGTCGGGCGTGCCGGAACCACCTCTCAGACTTGCCAGAACCATGTTCTGGACACGCCGGTACCACCTGCCGAGTATGCCGGAACCAGCTGATCCACTCCCCAGAACCACCTAGTGGACACTCCAAAATCAACTGCCGGCTACGCAGAACCACTCGGCAGACACTCCGAAATCACATGCCAGGCATTCCGGAACCACCTCTCAGAGGTGCCAGAACCAAATGCCGGACACTCCGGTATCACCTGCCGGGCATGCCGGAACCACCTCTCAGAGGTTCCAGAACCACATGCGGACACTCCGGAATCACCTGCCGGGCATGGCGGAACCACCTGCCGGACATGCCGGAACCACCGGCTCGACTCGCCAGAACCATTGCCGGACATGCAAAATCACCTGCCGGCTACGCCAGAACCACTTGGCGAACACTCCGGAATCACCTGCCGGGCATGGCGGAACCACCTCTCAGACATGCCGGAACCACATGCCAATGACACCGGAAGCACCTGCCGAGCACGCCAGAACCACCTGCTCGACTCGCCAAAACCACCTGCTGGACACGCCAAAATCACCTGCCGGCTACGCCACAACCATTTGGTGAACTCTTCGGAATCACCTGCCGGGCTGTCTGGAACCACCTGCCGGTCACGCCAACATCACCTGCCAGCTATGCCAGAACCACTTGGCGGACACCATGGAAACACCTGTCGGGCCGGCCGGAACCACCTCTCAGACGTGCCAGAACCATGAGCCTGAGATGCCGGAACCACTCCCAGAACAGACCGAAACCACCTGCCAGACCCGTCTGAACCACCTGCCGAGCACGCCTGATCCCCCTGCTCAACTAGCCGGAACCAAGTTCCTGACACGCCAAAATCTCCTGCCAGGTATACAAGAACCACTTGGTGGACACTCCGGAATCATCTGCCGAAGATGCCAGAACCAGCTCTCAGACTCACCAGAACCAAGTGCCAGAGACGCCGGAAGCACCAGCTGAGCATGCCTCAGCCACCTGCTCGACTCGCAAGATACACCTTTCGGACAGGCGAAAATCACCTTCCGGGTACGCCAGAAACACTTGGCGGACGCTCCGGAATCACCTGTCGGGCGTGCCGGAACCACCTCTCAGAATTGCCAGAACCATGTTCTGGACACGCCGGTACCACCTGCCGAGTATGCCGGAACCAGCTGATCCACTCCCCAGAACCACCTATTGGACACGCCAAAATCAACTGCCGGCTACGCCAGAACCACTCGGCAGACACTCCGGAATCACATGCCAGGCATTCCGGAACCACCTCTCAGAGGTGCCAGAACAAAATGCCGGACACTCCAGTATCACCTGCCGGGCATGCCGGAACCAACTCTCAGAGGTGCCAGAACCACATGCCGGACACTCCGGAATCACCTACAGGGCATTCTGGAACCACATGCTGGACATGCCGGAACCACCTGCCGGACATGCCGGAACCACCGGCTCGACTCGCCGGAACCATTGCCGGACATGCAAAATCACCTGCCGGCTATGCCAGAACCACTTGGGGAATACTCCGGGATCACCTGCCGGGCATCGCGGAACCACCTCTCAGACTTGCCAGAACCATGTTCTGGACACGCCGGTACCACCTGCCGAGTATGCCGGAACCAGCTGATCCACTCCCCAGAACCACCTAGTGGACACCCCAAAATCAACGACCGGCTACGCCGGAACCACCGGCTCGACTCACCGGAACCACCGCCGGACATGCAAAATGACCTGCTGGCTACGCCAGAACCACTTGGCGAACACTCCGGAATCACCTGTCGGGCATGCCGGAACCACCTCTCAGACTTGCCAGAACCATGTTCCGGACACTCCGGTACCACCTGCCGAGTATGCCGGAACCACCTGATCCATTCCACAGAACCACCTGCTGGACACGCCAGAATCACCTGCCAGCTACGCCAGAACCACTCGGCAGACACTCCGGAATCACCTGCCCGGCTGGCTGGAACCACCTCTCAGAGGTGCCAGAACCACATGCCGGACACTCTGGAGTCACCTGCCGGGCATGCCTGAACCACCTGCCGGACATGCCGGAACCACCGGCTCGACTCGCCGGAACCATTGCCGGACATGCAAAATCACCTGCCGGCTACGCCAGAACCACTTGGCGAACACTCCGGAATCACCTGCCGGGCATGGCGGAACCACCTCTCAGACATGCCGGAACCACATCCCAATGACACCGGAAGCACCTGCCGAGCACGCCGGAACCACCTACTCGACTCGCTGGAACCACCTACCTGACACGCTAAAATCACCTGCCGGCTATGCCACAACCACTTGGTGGACACTCCGGAATCATCTGCCGGACATGCCAGAACCACCTCTCAGACACACCAGAACCACGGGCCGGACACGCCGGAAGCACCTGCTGAGCATGCCTGAGCCAAATGCTCGACTTGCAAGAAACACCTGTCAGACACGCCAAAATCACCTGCCAGGTACGCCAGAACCACGTGGCGGACACTCTGGAATCACCTGTCGGGCATGCCGGGACCAACTCTCAGACGTGCCAGAACCTCGTGCCGGTCACGCCAGAAACACCTGCCGGACAGACCGGAAACCCCTGCTGGACACGCCGGAACCACCGGCTCGACTCGCCGGAACCACCGCCGGACATTCAAAATGACCTGCTGGCTACACCAGAACCAGTTGGCGAACACTCCGGAATCACCTGTCGGGCATGCCGGAACCACCTCTCAGACTTGCCAGAAGCACGTGCCAGACACGCCGGAATCACCTTCCGGACAGACCGGAACCACCTGCCGAGCACGCCGGAGCCACCTGTTCGACTCGCTGTAACCACATGCCGGACAGGCCAATATCAACTGCTGGCTATGCCAGAACCACCTGGGGGACAGTCCGGGATCACCTGCCGGGCATGCCGGAACCACCTCTCAGATATCCCAGAACCACGTGCCAATGACCCCGGAAGCACCTGCCGAGCACGCCGGAACCACCTGCTCGACTCGCCAGAACCACCTGCCGGACACGCAAAAATCGACTGCCGGCTACGCCACAGCCAGATGGGGAACACTTCGGAATCACCTGCCGGGCTTGCTGGAACCACCTGCCGGTCATGCCAAAATCACCTGCCAACTACGCCAGTACCACTTGGCGGACACTGTGGAAACACCTGTCGGGCCGGCCGGAACCACATCTCAGACGTGCCAGAACCATGTGCATGAGATGCTGGAACCACACCCCGAACAGACGGAAAACACCTGCCAGACCCGTCTGAACAACCTGCCGAGCACGCCGGAGCCACCTGCTCGACTCGCCGGAACCACCTACCTGACATGCCAAAATCACCAGCCGGGTATGCCAGAACCACTTGGCGGACACTCCGGAATCATCTGCCGGACATGCCGGAACCAGCTCTCAGACACACCAGAACCACGTGCCGGAGACGCCGGAAGCACCTGCCGAGCATGCTGGAGCCACCTGCTCGACTCGCCAGAAACACCGGCCGGACACGCCAAAATCACCTGCCGGGTACGCCAGAACCACCTGGCGGACACTCCGAAATCACCTGTCGCGCATGCCAGAACCACCTCTCGGACGTGCCGGAAGCACGTGCAGGATACGCCAGAATCACCTACCGGACAGACCGGAACCACCTGCCGAGCACGCCGGAGCCACCTGTTCGACTCGCTGGAACCACCTGCCGGACAGGCCAATATCAACTGCTGGCTATGCCAGAACCACCTGGGGGACGGTCTGGAATCGCCTGCCAGCCATGGCGGAACCACCTCTCAGACGTACCAGAACCACCTGCCGGAGAAGCTGGAAACACGTCCTGGACAGTCTGGAACCACCTGCCGGCCAAGCCTGAACCACCTGCCAAGCACAACGGAACAACCTGCCAGACACGCCAAAATCACCTGCGTGTTATGCCAGAACCACTTGGAGGACTCTCTGGGATGACCTGCCGGGCATGCCGGAACCACCTCTCAGACGTGCCAGAACCATGTGGCGGACAGTCCGGAATCACCTGTTGGACATGCGCAACCACCTCTGAGACGTACCAGAACCACATGCCGTGCAGGCTGGAACCACCTACCGGACACTCCGGAATCGCCTTTCGGGCATGCCGGAACCACCTGTCAGATGTGCCAGAAACACGTGCCGGAGACGCCGGAAGCACCTGCCAAGCACGTTGGAACCACCTGCTCAACTCGCCTGAACCACCTGCCGGACATGCCAAAATCACCTGCCGACTATGCCAGAACCACTTGGCGAACACTCCGGAATCACTTGCCGGGCATGCAGGAACCACCTCTCAGACATGCCAGAACCCCGTGCCAATGACCCCGGAAGCACCAGCCGAGCACGCCAGAACCACCTGCTCGACTCGCCAGAACCACCTGCCGATCGCGAAAAAATCACCAGCCGGCTACACCACAACCAGTTGGTGAACACTTTGGAATCACCTGCCAGGCTTGCTGGAAACACCTGCCGGTCATGACAAAATCACCTGCCAAGTACGCCAGAAACCCTTGGCGGACACTGCGGAAACACCTGTCGGGCCGGCTGGAACCACATCTCAGACGTGCCGGAAACGTGTTCATGAGATGCTGGAACCACACCCCGAACAGACGGATACCACCTGCCAGAACCGCCTGAACCACCTGCTGAGCACGCCGGAACCACCTGCTCGACTCACCGGTACCACCTCCCTGACACGCCAAAATCACCTTCTGGGTATGCCAGAACCACTTGGCGGACACTCCGGAATCATCTGCCGGACATGCCGGAACCAGCTCTCAGACACACCAGAACCAAGTGCCGGAGACGCCGGAAGCACCTGCCTAGCATGCCGGAGCAACCTGCTCGACTCGCCAGAAACACCTGCTGGACACGCCAAAATCACCTGCCGGGTATGCCAGAACCACCTGGCGGAAACTACGGAATCACCTGCCGCGCATGCCGGAACCACCTCTCAGACGTGCCGGAAGCACATGTCAGACAAGCCGGAAACACCTACCGGACAGACCGGAACCACCTGCCAAGAACGCCGGAGCCACCTGTTCGACTCGCTGGAACCACCTGCCGGACAGGCCAATATCAACTGCTGGCTATGCCAGAACCACCTGGGGGACAGTCCGGGATCACCTGCCAGCCATGGCGGAACCACCTCTCAGACGTACCAGAACCACCTGCCGGAGAAGCTGGAAACACGTCCTGGACAGACTGGAACCACGTGACGGCCATGCCTGAACCACCTGCCGAGCACGGCGGAACCACCTGCCGGACACGCCAAAATCACCTGCATGTTATGCCAGAACCACTTGGAGGACTCTCTGGGATGACCTGCCGGGCATGCCGGAACCACCTCTCAGACGGGCCAGAAGCACGTTGCGGACAGTCCGCAATCACCTGTTGGGCATACGCAACCACCTATGAGACCTATCAGAACCACATGCCGTGCACGCCGGAACCATCTATCGGACAGACCGGAATCAACTTTTGTGCATGCCGCAACCACCAGTCAGATGTGCGAGAAACACATGCCGGAGACGCCGGAAGCACCTGCCGAGCACGTCGCAACCACCTGCTCAACTCGCCTGAACCACCTGCCGGACACGACAAAATCACCTGCCCGCTACACCAGCACCACTTCGGGGACAAGCTGGAATCACGTGAGGGGCATGCCGGCACAGCCTCTCAGACTGAACCTCGTGCCGGACACCACAGAACCACCTGCCGGACAGACCGGAACCACCTGCCGGACACGCCGGAACCACCGGCTCGACCCGCCGGAACGACCGCTGGACATGCAAAATCACCTGCCGGCTACGCCGGAAACACTTGGCGAACACTCCGGAATCACCTGCCGGGCATGCCGGAACCACCTCTCAGATATGCCAGAACCACGTGCCAATGACCCCGGAAGCACCTGCCGAGCACGCCGGAACCACCTGCTCGACTCGCCAGAACCACCTGCCGGACACGCAAAAATCACCTGCCGGCTGCGCCACAACCAGTTGGGGAACACTTCGGAATCACCTGCCGGGCTTGCTGGAACCACCTGCTGGTCATGCCGAAATCACCTGCCAACTACGCCAGTACCACTTGGCGGACACTGTGGAAACACCTGTCGGGCCGGCCGGAACCACATCTCAGACGTGCCAGAACCATGTGCATGAGATGCTGGAACCACACCCCGAACAGACGGAAAACACCCGCCAGACGCGTCTGAACAACCTGCCGAGCACGCCGGAGCCACCTGCTCGACTCGCCGGAACCACCTACCTTACATGCCCAAATCACCAGCCGGGTATGCCAGAACCACTCGGTGGACACTCCGAAATCATCTGCCGGACATGCCGGAACCAGCTCTCAGACACACCAGAACCACGTGCCGGAGACGCCGGAAGCACCTGCCGAGCATGCCGGAGCCACCTGCTCGACTCGCCAGAAACACCTGCCGGACACGCCAAAATCACCTGCCGGGTATGCCAGAACCACCTGGCGGACACTATGGAATCACCTGCCGCGCATGCCGGAACCACCTCTCAGACGTGCCGGAAGCACGTGCCGGACACGCCGGAAACACCTACCGGACAGACCGGAACCACCTGCCAAGAACGCCGGAGCCACCTGTTCGACTCGCTGGAACCACCTGCCGGACAGGCCAATATCAACTGCTGGCTATGCCAGAACCACCTGGGGGACAGTCCGGGATCACCTGCCAGCCATGGCGGAACCACCTCTCAGACGTACCAGAACCACCTGCCGGAGAAGCTGGAAACACGTCCTGGACAGTCTGGAACCACCTGTCGGCCATGCCTGAACCACCTGCCGAGCACGGCAGAACCACCTGCTGGACACGCCAAAATCACCTGCGGGCTACGCCAGAACCACTTGGACGACTCTCCGAAATGACCTGCCGGGCATGTTGGAACCAGCTCTCAGACGTGCCAGAAGCACGTGGCGGACAGTCCGGAATCACCTGTTGGGCATACGCAACCACCTCTGAGACGTACCAGAACCACGTGCCGTGCACGCCGGAACCACCTACCGGACAGACCGGAATCAACTTTTCGGCATGCCTGAACCACCAGTCAGATGTGCCAGAAACATGTGCCGCAGACGCCGGAAGCACCTGCCGAGCACGTCGCAACCACCTGCTCAACTCGCCTGAACCACCTGCCGGACATGCCAAAATCACCTGCCGACTATGCCAGAACCACTTGGCGAACACTCCGGAATCACTTGCCGGGCATGCAGGAACCACCTCTCAGACATGCCAGAACCCCGTGCCAATGACCCCGGAAGCACCAGCCGAGCACGCCGCAACCACCTGCTCGACTCGCCAGAACCACCTGCCGATCACGCAAAAATCACCTGCCGGCTACGCCACAACCAGTTGGTGAACACTTTGGAATCACCTGCCAGGCTTGCTGGAACCACCTGCCAGTCATGCCAAAATCACCTGCCAACTATGCCAGAACCGCTTGGCGGACACTGTGGAAACACCTGTCGGGCCGGCCGGAACCACATCTCAGACGTGCGAGAACCATGTGCATGAGATGCTGGAACCACACCCCGAACAGACGGAAAACACCTGCCAGACCCGTCTGAACAACCTGCCGAGCACGCCGGAGCCACCTGCTCGACTCGCCGGAACCACCTACCTGACATGCCCAAATCACCTGCCGGCTACGCCACAACCAGTTGGGGAACACTTCGGAATCACCTGCCGGGCTTGCTGGAACCACCTGCCGGTCATGCCAAAATCACCTGCCAACTACGCCAGTACCGCTTGGCGGACACTGTGGAATCACCTGTCGGGCCGGCCGGAACCACATCTCAGACGTGCCAGAACCATGTGCATGAGATGCTGGAACCACACCCCGAACAGACGGAAAACACCTGCCAGACCCGTCTGAACAACCTGCCGAGCACGCCGGAGCCACCTGCTCGACTCACCGGAACCACCTACCTGACACGCCCAAATCACCAGCCGAGTATGCCAGAACCACTTGGCGGACACTCTGGAATCATCTGCCGGACATGCCGCAACCAGCTCTCAGACACACCAGAAGAACGTGCCGGAGACGCCGGAAGCACCTGCCAAGCATGGCGGAGCCACCTGCTCGACTCGCCAGAAACACCTGCCGGACACGCCAAAATCAGCTGCCGGGTACGCCAGAACCACCTGGCGGACACTCCGAAACAACCTGTCGCGCATGCCGGAACCACCTCTCAGACGTGCCGGAAGCACGTGCCGGGCACGCCGGAATCACCTACCGGACAGACCGGAACCACCTGCCGAGCACGCCGGAGCCACCTGTTCGACTCGCACGACCCACGTGCTGGACACGCCAAAATGAACTTTCGGCTACACCAGAACCACTTACCCGACACTCCAGAATCACCTGCCTGGCATGCCAGAACCACCTCTCACACGTTCCAGAAGCAAGTGCCGGACATGCCGGAACGACCTATCGGACAGAATGGAACCACCTGCCAGACACGCCGGAACCACCTGCTCGACTCGCCAGAACCACCTGCCGGACACGCAAAAATCACCTGCCGGCTACGCCACAACCAGTTGCGGAACACTTCGGAATCACCTGCCGGGCTTGCTGGAACCACCTGCCCCGTCATGCCAAAATCACCTGCCAACTACGCCAGTACCACTTGGCGGACACTGTGGAAACACCTGTCGGGCCGGCCGGAACCACATCTCAGACGTGCCAGAACCATGTGCATGAGATGCTGGAACCACACCCCGAACAGACGGAAAACACCTGCCAGACCCGTCTGAAAAACCTGCCGAGCACGCCGGAGCCACCTGCTCGACTCGCCGGAACCACCTACCTGACATGCCCAAATCACCAGCCGGGTGTGCCAGAACCACTTGGCGGACACTCCGGAATCATCTGCCGGACATGCCGGAACCAGCTCTCAGACACACCAGAACCACGTGCCGGAGACGCCGGAAGCACCTGCCGAGCATGCCGGAGCCACCTGCTCGACTCGCCAGAAACACCTGCCGGACACGCAAAAATCACCTGCCGGGTACGCCAGAACCACCTGGCGGACTCTCCGAAATAACCTGTCGCGCATGCCGGAACCACCTCTCAGACGTGCCGGAAGCACGTGCCGGACACGCCGGAATCACCTACCGGACAGACCGGAACCACCTGCCGAGCACGCCGGAGCCACCTGTTCGACTCGCTGGAACCACCTGCCGGACAGGCCAATATCAACTGCTGGCGATGCCAGAACCACCTGGGGGACGGTCTGGGATCACCTGCCAGCCATGGCGGAACCACCTCTCAGACGTACCAGAACCACCTGCCGGAGAATTTGGAAACATGTCCTGGACAGACAGGAACCACGTGACGGCCATGCCTGAACCACCAGCCGAGCACGGCGGAACCACCTGCCGGACACGCCAAAATCGCCTGCGGGCTACGCCACAACCACTTGGAGGACTCTCTGGGATGACCTGCCGGGCATGCCGGAACCACCTCTCAGACGTGCCAGAACCATGTGGCGGACAGTCCGGAATCACCTGTTGGACATGCGCAACCACCTCTGAGACGTACCAGAACCACATGCCGTGCAGGCTGGAACCACCTACCGGACAGACCGGAATCACCTTTCGGGCATGCCGGAACCACCTGTCAGATGTGCCAGAAACACGTGCCGGAGACGCCGGAAGCACCTGCCAAGCACGTTGGAACCACCTGCTCAACTCGCCTGAACCACCTGCCGGACATGCCAAAATCACCTGCCGACTATGCCAGAACCACTTGGCGAACAATCCGAAATCACTTGCCGGGCATGCAGGAACCACCTCTCAGACATGCCAGAACCCCGTGCCAATGACCCTGGAAGCACAAGCCGAGCACGCCGGAACCACCTGCTCGACTCGCCAGAACCACCTGCCGATCACGCAAAAATCACCTGCCGGCTACGCCACAACCAGTTGGTGAACACTTTGGAATCACCTGCCAGGCTTGCTGGTACCACCTGCCGGTCATGCCAAAATCACCTGCCAACTACGCCAGAACCGCTTGGCGGACACGGCGGAAACACCTGTCGGGCCGGCTGGAACCACATCTCAGACGTGCCAGAAACGTGTTATGAGATGCTGGAACCACACCCCGAACAGACGGAAAACACCTGCCAGAACCGCCTGAAACACCTGCTGAGCATGCCGGAACCACCTGCTCGACTCACCGGTACCACCTCCCTGACACGCCAAAATCACCTGCTGGGTATGCCAGAAACACTTGGCGGACACTCCGGAATCATCTGCCGGACATGCCGGAACCAGCTCTCAGACACACCAGAACCAAGTGCCGGAGACGCCGGAAGCACCTGCCGAGCATGCCGGAGCCACCTGCTCGACTCGCCAGAAACACCTGCCGGACACGCCAAAATCACCTGCCGGGTATGCCAGAACCACCTGCCGGACACTACGGAATCACCTGCCGCGCATGCCGGAACCACCTCTCAGACGTGCCGGAAGCACGTGCCAGACACGCCGGAAACACCTACCGGACAGACCGGAACCACCTGCCAAGAACGCCGGAGCCACCTGTTCGACTCGCTGGAACCACCTGCCGGACAGGCCAATATCAACTGCTGGCTATGCCAGAACCACCTGGGGGACAGTCCGGGATCACCTGCCAGCCATGGCGGAACCACCTCTCAGACGTACCAGAACCACCTGCCGGAGAAGCTGGAAACACGTCCTGGACAGACTGGAACCACGTGACGGCCATGCCGGAACCACCTGCCGAGAACGGCGGAACCACCTGTCGGACACGCCAAAATCACCTGCGGGCTACGCCAGAACCACTTGGACGACTCTCCGAAATGACCTGCCGGGCATGTTGGAACCACCTCTCAGACGTGCCAGAAGCACGTGGCGGACAGTCCGGAATCACCTGTTGGGCATACGCAACCACCTCTGACACGTACCAGAACCACGTGCCGTGCACGCCGGAACCACCTACCGGACAGACCGGAATCAACTTTTGGGCATGCCGGAACCACCAGTCAGATGTGCCAGAAACACGTGCCGGAGACGCCGGAAGCACCTGCCGAGCACGTCGCAACCACCTGCTCAACTCGCCTGAACCACCTGCCGGACACGCCAAAATCACCTGCCCGCTACACCAGCACCACTTCGGGGACAAGCCGGAATCACGTGAGGGGCATGCCCGCACAGCCTCTCAGACTGAACCTCGTGCCGGACACCACAGAACCACCTGCCGGACAGACCGGAACCACCTGCCGGACACGCTGGAACTACCGGCTCGACCCGCCGGAACGACCGCTGGACATGCAAAATCACCTGACGGCTACGCCGGAAACACTTGGCGAACACTCCGGAATCACCTGCCGGGCACGCCGGAACCACCTCTCAGATATGCCAGAACCACGTGCCAATGACCCCGGAAGCACCTGCCGAGCACGCCGGAACCACCTGCTCGACTCGCCAGAACCACCTGCCGGACACGCAAAAATCACCTGCCGGCTACGTCACAACCAGTTGGGGAACACTTCGGAATCACCTGCCGGGCTTGCTGGAACCACCTGCCCCGTCATGCCAAAATCACCTGCCAACTACGCCAGTACCACTTGGCGGACACTGTGGAAACACCTGTCGGGCCGGCCGGAACCACATCTCAGACGTGCCAGAACCATGTGCATGAGATGCTGGAACCACACCCCGAACAGACGGAAAACACCTGCCAGACCCGTCTGAAAAACCTGCCGAGCACGCCGGAGCCACCTGCTCGACTCGCCGGAACCACCTGCCGGACAGGCCAATATCAACAGCTGGCTATGCCAGAACCACCTGGGGGACGGTCCGGAATCACCTGCAAGCCATGGCGGAACCACCTCTCAGACGTACCAGAACCACCTGCCGGAGAAGCTGGAAACACGTCCTGGACAGTCTGGAACCACCTGCCGGCCAAGCCTGAACCACCTGCCAAGCACAACGGAACCACCTGCCAGACACGCCAAAATCACCTGCGTGTTATGCCAGAACCACTTGGAGGACTCTCTGGGATGACCTGCCGGGCATGCCGGAACCACCTCTCAGACGTGCCAGAACCATGTGGCGGACAGTCCGGAATCACCTGTTGGGCATGCGCAACCACTTCTGAGACGTACCAGAACCACATGCCGTGCAGGCTGGAACCACCTACCGGACAGACCGGAATCACCTTTCGGGCATGCCGGAACCACCTGTCAGATGTGCCAGAAACACGTGCCGGAGACGCCGGAAGCACCTGCCAAGCACGTTGGAACCACCTGCTCAACTCGCCTGAACCACCTGCCAGACATGCCAAAATCACCTGCCGACTATGCCAGAACCACTTGGCGAACACTCCGGAATCACTTGTCGGGCATGCAGGAACCACCTCTCAGACATGCCAGAACCCCGTGCCAATGACCCCGGAAGCACCAGCCG
Organism: Equus przewalskii; assembly: GCF_037783145.1. NCBI lineage: Eukaryota > Metazoa > Chordata > Mammalia > Perissodactyla > Equidae > Equus > Equus przewalskii. The sequence continues at coordinate 46,444 of NW_027227929.1, read as the reverse complement.
AGCACACCGGAACCACCTGCTCGACTCGCCAGAACCACCTGCCGATCACGCAAAAATCACCTGCCGGCTACGCCACAATCAGTTGGTGAACACTTCGGAATCACCTGCCGGGCATTGTGGAACCACCTGCCGGTCATGCCAAAATCACCTGCCAACTACGCCAGAACCGCTTGGCGGACACTGCGGAAACACCTGTCGGGCCGGCTGGAACCACCTCTCAGACGTGCCAGAAACGTGTTCATGAGATGCTGGAACCACACCCCGAACAGACGGATACCACCTGCCAGAACCGCCTGAACCACCTGCTGAGCACGCCGGAACCACCTGCTTGACTCCCCGGTAACACCTCCCTGACACGCCAAAATCACCTGCTGGGTATGCCAGAACCACTTGGCGGATACTCCGGAATCATCTGCCGGACATGCCGTAACCAGCTCTCAGACACACCAGAACCAAGTGCCGGAGACGCCGGAAGCACCTGCCGAGCATGCCGGAGCCACCTGCTCGACTCGCCAGAAACACCTGCCGGACACGCCAAAATCACCTGCCGGGTATGCCATAACCACCTGCCGGACACTACGGAATCACCTGCCGCGCATGCCGGAACCACCTCTCAGACGTGCCGGAAGCACGTGCCAGACACACCGTATACACCTACCGGACAGACCGGAACCACCTGCCAAGAACGCCGGAGCCACCTGTTCGACTCGCTGGAACCACCTGATGGACAGGCCAATATCAACTGCTGGCTATGCCAGAACCACCTGGGGAACAGTCCGGGATCACCTGCCAGCCATGGCGGAACCACCTCTCAGACGTACCAGAACCACCTGCCGGAGAAGCTGGAAACACGTCCTGGACAGACTGGAACCACGTGACGGCCATGCCGGAACCACCTGCCGAGCACGGCGGAACCACCTGCCGGACACGCCAAAATCACCTGCGGGCTACGCCAGAACCACTTGGACGACTCTCCGAAATGACCTGCCGGGCATGTTGGAACCACCTCTCAGACGTGCCAGAAGCACGTGGCGGACAGTCCGGAATCACCTGTTGGGCATACGCAACCACCTCTGACACGTACCAGAACCACGTGCCGTGCACGCCGGAACCACCTACCGGACAGACCGGAATCAACTTTTGGGCATGCCGGAACCACCAGTCAGATGTGCCAGAAACACGTGCCGGAGACGCCGGAAGCACCTGCCGAGCACGTCGCAACCACCTGCTCAACTCGCCTGAACCACCTGCCGGACACGCCAAAATCACCTGCCCGCTACACCAGCACCACTTCGGGGACAAGCCGGAATCACGTGAGGGGCATGCCGGCACAGCCTCTCAGACTGAACCTCGTGCCGGACACCACAGAACCACCTGCCGCACAGACCGGAAACACCTGCCGGACACGCTGGAACTACCGGCTCGACCCGCCGGAACGACCGCTGGACATGCAAAATCACCTGCCGGCTACGCCGGAAACACTTGGCGAACACTCCGGAATCACCTGCCGGGCATGCCGGAACCACCTCTCAGATATGCCAGAACCACGTGCCAATGACCCCGGAAGCACCTGCCGAGCACGCCGGAACCACCTGCTCGACTCGCCAGAACCACCTGCCGGACACGCAAAAATCACATGCCGGCTACGCCACAACCAGTTGGGGAAAACTTCGGAATCACCTGCCGGGCTTGCTGGAACCACCTGCCCCGTCATGCCAAAATCACCTGCCAACTACGCCAGTACCACTTGGCGGACACTGTGGAAACACCTGTCGGGCCGGCCGGAACCACATCTCAGACGTGCCAGAACCATGTGCATGAGATGCTGGAACCACACCCCGAACAGACGGAAAACACCTGCCAGACCCGTCTGAAAAACCTGCCGAGCACGCCGGAGCCACCTGCTCGACTCGCCGGAACCACCTACCTGACAGGCCCAAATCACCAGCCGGGTATGCCAGAACGACTTGGCGGACACTCCGGAATCATCTGCCGGACATGCCGGAACCAGCTCTCAGACACACCAGAACCACGTGCCGGAGACGCCGGAAGCACCTGCCGAGCATGCCGGAGCCACCTGCTCGACTCGCCAGAAACAGCTGCCGGACACGCCAAAATCACCTGCCGGGTATGCCAGAACCACCTGGCGGACACTCCGAAATCACCTGTCGCGCATGCCGGAACCACCTCTCAGACGTGCCGGAAGCACGTGCCGGACACGCCGGAATCACCTACCGGACAGACCGGAACCACCTGCCGAGCACGCCGGAGCCACCTGTTCGACTCGCTGGAACCACCTGCCGGACAGGCCAATATCAAATGCTGGCTATGCCAGAACCACCTGGGGGACGGTCCGGAATCACCTGCCAGCCATTGCGGAACCACCTCTCAGACGTACCAGAACCACCTGCCGGAGAAGCTGGAAACACGTCCTGGACAGTCTGGAACCCCCTGCCGGCCAAGCCTGAACCACCTGCCAAGCACAACGGAACAACCTGCCAGACACGCCAAAATCACCTGCGTGTTATGCCAGAACCACTTGGAGGACTCTCTGGGATGACCTGCCGGGCATGCCGGAACCACCTCTCAGACGTGCGAGAACCAGGTGGCGGACAGTCCGGAATCACCTGTTGGGCATGCGCAACCACCTCTGAGACGTACCAGAACCACATGCCATGCAGGCTGGAACCACCTACCGGACAGACCGGAATCACCTTTCGGGCATGCCGGAACCACCTGTCAGATGTGCCAGAAACACGTGCCGGAGACGCCGGAAGCACCTGCCAAGCACGTTGGAACCACTTGCTCAACTCGCCTGAACCACCTGCCGGACATGCCAAAATCACCTGCCGACTATGCCAGAACCACTTGGCGAACACTCCGGAATCACTTGCCGGGCATGCAGGAACCACCTCTCAGACATGCCAGAACCCCGTGCCAATGACCCCGGAAGCACCAGCCGAGCACGCCGGAACCACCTGCTCGACTCGCCAGAACCACCTGCCGATCACGCAAAAATCACCTGCCGGCTACGCCACAACCAGTTGGTGAACACTTTGGAATCACCTGCCAGGCTTGCTGGTACCACCTGCCGGTCATGCCAAAATCACCTGCCAACTACGCCAGAACCGCTTGGCGGACACTGCGGAAACACCTGTCGGGCCGGCTGGAACCACATCTCAGACGTGCCAGAAACGTGTTCATGAGATGCTGGAACCACACCCCGAACAGACGGATACCACCCGCCAGAACCGCCTGAACCACCGGCTGAGCACGCCGGAACCACCTGCTCGACTCACCGGTACCACCTCCCTGACACGCCAAAATCTCCTGCTGGGTATGCCAGAACCACTTGGCGGACACTGCGGAATCATCTGCCGGACATGCCGGAACCAGCTCTCAGACACACCAGTACCAAGTGCCGGAGACGCCGGAAGCACCTGCCGAGCATGCCGGAGCCACCTGCTCGACTCGCCAGAAACACCTGCCGGACACGCCAAAATCACCTGCCGGGTATGCCAGAACCACCTGGCGGACACTACGGAATCACCTGCCGCGCATGCCGGAACCACCTCTCAGACGTGCCGGAAGCACGTGCCGGACACGCCGGAAACACCTACCGGACAGACCGGAACCACCTGCCAAGAAAGCCCGAGCCACCTGTTCGACTCGCTGGAACCACCTGCCGGACAGGCCAATATCAACTGCTGGCTATGCCAGAACCACCTGGGGGACAGTCCGGGATCACCTGCCAGCCATGGCGGAACCACCTCTCAGACGTACCAGAACCACCTGCCGGAGAAGCTGGAAACACGTCCTGGACAGACTGGAACCACGTGACGGCCATGCCGGAACCACCTGCCGAGCACGGCGGAACCACCTGCCGGACACGCCAAAATCACCTGCGGGCTACGCCAGAACCACTTGGACGACTCTCCGAAATGACCTGCCGGCCATGTTGGAACCACCTCTCAGACGTGCCAGAAGCACGTGGCGGACAGTCCGGAATCACCTGTTGGGCATACGCAACCACCTCTGAGACGTACCAGAACCACGTGCCGTGCACGCCGGAACCACCTACCGGACAGACCGGAATCAACTTTTGGGCATGCCGGAACCACCAGTCAGATGTGCCAGAAAAACGTGCCGGAGACGCCAGAAGCACCTGCCGAGCACGTCGCAACCACCTGCTCAACTCTCCTGAACCACCTGCCGGACACGCCAAAATCACCTGCCCGCTACACCAGCACCACTTCGGGGACAAGCCGGAATCACGTGAGGGGCATGCCGGCACAGCCTCTCAGACAGAACCTCGTGCCGGACACCACAGAACCACCTGCCGGACAGACCGGAACCACCTGCCGGACACGCCGGAACCACCGGCTCGACCCGCCGGAACGACCGCTGGACATGCAAAATCACCTGCCGGCTACGCCGGAAACACTTGGCGAACACTCCGGAATCACCTGCCGGGCATGCCGGAACCACCTCTCAGATATGCCAGAACCACGTGCCAATGACCCCGGAAGCACCTGCCGAGCACGCCGGAACCACCTGCTCGACTCGCCAGAACCACCTGCCGGACACGCAAAAATCACATGCCGGCTACGCCACAACCAGTTGGGGAGCACTTCGGAATCACCTGCCGGGCTTGCCGGAACCACCTGCCGGTCATGCCAAAATCACCTGCCAACTACGCCAATACCACTTGGCGGACACTGTGGAAACACCTGTCGGGCCGGCCGGAACCACATCTCAGACGTGCCAGAACCATGTGCATGAGATGCTGGAACCACACCCCGAACAGACGTAAAACACCTGCCAGACCCGTCTGAACAACCTGCCGAGCACGCCGGAGCCACCTGCTCGACTCGCCGGAACCACCTACCTGACAGGCCCAAATCACCAGCCGGGTATGCCAGAACCACTTGGCGGACACTCCGGAATCATCTGCCGGACATGCCGGAACCAGCTCTCAGACACACCAGAACCACGTGCCGGAGACGCCGGAAGCACCTGCCGAGCATGCCGGAGCCACCTGCTCGACTCGCCAGAAACACCTGCCGGACACGCCAAAATCACCTGCCGGGTATGCCAGAACCACCTGGCGGACACTCCGAAATCACCTGTCGCGCATGCCAGAACCACCTCTCAGACATGCCGGAAGCACGTGCCGGACACACCGGAATCACCTACCGGAAAGACCGGAACCACCTGCCGAGCACGCCGGAGCCACATGTTCGACTCGCTGGAACCACCTGCCGGACAGTCCAATAACAACTGCTGGCTATGCCAGAACCACCTGGGGGACGGTCTCGAATCACCTGCCAGCCATGTCGGAACCACCTCTCAGACGTACCAGAACCACCTGCCGGAGAAGCTGGAAACATGTCCTGGACAGTCTGGAACCACCTGCCGGCCAAGCCTGAACCACCTGCCAAGCACAACGGAACAACCTGCCAGACACGCCAAAATCTCCTGCGTGTTCTGCCAGAACCACTTGGAGGACTCTCTGGGATGACCTGCCGGGCATGCCGGAACCACCTCTCAGACGTGCCAGAACCATGTGGCGGACAGTCCGGAATCACCTGTTGGGCATGCGCAACCACCTCTGAGACGTACCAGAACCACATGCCGTGCAGGCTGGAACCACCTACCGGACAGACCGGAATCACCTTTCGGGCATGCCGGAACCACCTGTCAGATGTGCCAGAAACACGTGCCGGAGACGCCGGAAGCACCTGCCAAGCACGTTGGAACCACCTGCTCAACTCGCCTGAACCACCTGCCGGACATGCCAAAATCACCTGCCGACTATGCCAGAACCACTTGGCGAACACTCCGGAATCACTTGCCGGGCATGCAGAAACCACCTCTCAGCCATGCCAGAACCCCGTGCCAATGACCCCGGAAGCACCAGCCGAGCACGCCGGAACCACCTGCTCGACTCGCCAGAACCACCTGCCGATCACGCAAAAATCACCTGCCGGCTACGCCAGAACCAGTTGGTGAACACTTTGGAATCACCTGCCAGGCTTGCTGGAACCACCTGCCAGTCATGCCAAAATCACCTGCCAACTACGCCAGAACCGCTTGGCGGACACTGCGGAAACACCTGTCGGGCCGGCTGGAACCACATCTCAGACGTGCCAGAAACGTGTTCATGAGATGCTGGAACCACACCCCGAACAGACGGATACCACCTGCCAGAACCGCCTGAACCACCTGCTGAGCACGCCGGAACCACCTGCTCGACTCACCGGTACCACCTCCCTGACACGCCAAAATCACCTGCCGGGTATGCCAGAACCACCTGGCGGACACTACGGAATCACCTGCCGCGCATGCCGGAACCACCTCTCAGACGTGCCGGAAGCACTTGCCGGACACGCCGGATACACCTACCGGACAGACCGGAACCACCTGCCAAGAACGCCGGAGCCACCTGTTCGACTCGCTGGAACCACCTGCCGGACAGTGCAATATCAACTGCTGGCTATGCCAGAACCACCTGGGGGACAGTCCGGGATCACCTGCCAGCCATGGCGGAACCACCTCTCAGACGTACCAGAACCACCTGCCGGAGAAGCTGGAAACACGTCCTGGACAGACTGGAACCACGTGACGGCCGTGCGTGAACCACCTGCCGAGCACGGGGGAACCACCTGCCGGACACGCCAAAATCAACTGCGGGCTACACCAGAACCACTTGGACGACTCTCCGAAATGACCTGCCGGGCATGTTGGAACCACCTCTCAGACGTGCCAGAAGCACGTGGCGGACAGTCCGGAATCACCTGTTGGGCATACGCAACCACCTCTGAGACGGACCAGAACCACGTACCGTGCACGCCGGAACCACCTACCGGACAGACCGGAATCAACTTTTGGGCATGCCGGAACCACCAGTCAGATGTGCCAGAAACACGTGCCGGAGACGCCGGAAGCACCTGCCGAGCACGTCGCAACCACCTGCTCAACTCGCCTGAACCACCTGCCGGACACGGCAAAATCACCTGCCCGCTACACCAGCACCACTTCGGGGACAAGCCGGAATCACGTGAGGGGCATGCCGGCACAGCCTCTCAGACTGAACCTCGTGCCGGACACCACAGAACCACCTGCCGGACAGACCGGAACCACCTGCCGGACACGCCGGAACCACCGGCTCGACCCGCCGGAACGACCGCTGGACATGCAAAACCACCAGCCGGCTACGCCGGAAACACTTGGCGAACACTCCGGAATCACCTGCCGGGCATGCTGGAACCACCTCTCAGATATGCCAGAACCACGTGCCAATGACCCCGGAAGCACCTGCCGAGCACGCCGGAACCACCTGCTCGACTCGCCAGAACCACCTGACGATCACGCAAAAATCACCTGCCGGCTACGCCACAACCAGTTGGGGAGCACTTCGGAATCACCTGCCGGGCTTGCTGGAACCACCTGCCGGTCATGCCAAAATCACCTGCCAACTACGCCAGTACCACTTGGCGGACAGTGTGGAAACACCTGTCGGGCCGGCCGGAACCACATCTCAGAGGTGTCAGAACCATGTGCATGAGATGCTGGAACCACACCCCGAACAGACGGAAAACACCTGCCAGACCCGTCTGAACAACCTGCCGAGCACGCCGGAGCCACCTGCTCGAATCGCCGGAACCACCTACCTGACATGCCCAAATCACCAGCCGGGTATGCCAGAACCACTTGGCGGACACTCCGGAATCATCTGCCGGACATGCCGGAACCAGCTCTCAGACACACCAGAACCACGTGCCGGAGACGCCGGAAGCACCTGCCGAGCATGCCGGAGCCACATGCTCGACTCGCCAGAAACAGCTGCCGGACACGCCAAAATCACCTGCCGGGTACGCCACAACCACCTGGCGGACACTCCGAAATCTCCTGACCCGCATGCCGGAACCACCTCTCAGACGTGCCGGAAGCAAGTGCCGGACACGCCGGAATCACCTACAGGACAGACCGGAACCACCTGCCGAGCACGCCGGAGCCACCTGTTCGACTCGCTGGAACCACCTCCTGGACAGGCCAATATCAACTGCTGGCTATGCCAGAACCACCTGGGGGACGGTCTGGGATCACCTGCCAGCCATGGCGGAACCACCTCTCAGACGTACCAGAACCACCTGCCGGAGAAGCTGGAAACACGTCCTGGACAGTCTGGAACCACCTGCCGGCCAAGCCTGAACCACCTGCCAAGCACAACGGAACAACCTGCCACACACGCCAAAATCACCTGCGTGTTATGCCAGAACCACTTGGAGGACTCTCTGGGATGACCTGCCGGGCATGCCGGAACCACCTCTCAGACGTGCCAGAACCATGTGGCGGACAGTCCGGAATCACCTGTTGGGCATGCGCAACCACCTCTGAGACGTACCAGAACCACATGCCGTGCAGGCTGGAACCACCTACCGGACAGACCGGAATCACCTTTCGGGCATGCCGGAACCACCTGTCAGATGTGCCAGAAACACGTGCCGGAGACGCCGGAAGCACCTGCCAAGCACTTCGGAACCACTTGCTCAACTCGCCTGAACCACCTGCCGGACATGCCGAAATCACCTGCCGACTATGCCAGAACCACTTGGCGAACACTCCGGAATCACTTGCCGGGCATGCAGGAACCACCTCTCAGACATGCCAGAACCCCGTGCCAATGACCCCGGAAGCACCAGCCGAGCACGCCGGAACCACCTGCTCGACTCGCCAGAACCACCTGCCGATCACGCAAAAATCACCTGCCGGCTACGCCACAACCAGTTGGTGAACACTTTGGAATCACCTGCCAGGCTTGCTGGAACCACCGGCAAGCCATGCCAAAATCACCTGCCAACTACGCCAGAACCGCTTGGCGGACACTGCGGAAACACCTGTCGGGCCGTCTGGAACCACATCTCAGACGTGTGAGAAACGTGTTCATGAGATGCTGGAACCACACCCCGAACAGACGGATACCACCTGCCAGAACCGCCTGAACCACCTGCTGAGCACGCCGGAACAGCCTGATCGACTCACCGGTACCACCTCCCTGACACGCCAAAATCACGTGCCGGGTTTGCCAGAACAACCTGGCAGACACTACGGAATCACCTGCCGCGCATGCCGGAACCACCTCTCAGACGTGCCGGAAGCACGTGCTGGACACGCCGGAAACACCTACCGGACATACCGGAACCACCTGCCAAGAACGCCGGAGCCACCTGTTCGACTCGCTGGAACCACCTGCCGGACAGGCCAATATCAACTGCTGGCTATGCCAGAACCACCTGGGGGACAGTCCGGGATCACCTGCCAGCCATGGCGGAACCACCTCTCAGACGTACCAGAACCACCTGCCGGAGAAGCTGGAAACACGTCCTGGACAGACTGGAACCACGTGACGGCCATGCCTGAACCACCTGCCGAGCACGGCGGAACCACCTGACGGACACGCCAAAATCACCTGCGGGCTACGCCAGAACCACTTGGATGACTCTCCGAAATGACATGCCGGGCATGTTGGAACCACCTCTCAGACGTGCCAGAAGCACGTGGCGGACAGGCCGGAATCACCTGTTGGGCATACGCAACCACCTCTGAGACGTACCAGAACCACGTGCTGTGCACGCCGGAACGACCTACCGGACAGACCGGAATCAAATTTTGCGCATGCAGGAAGCACCAGTCAGATGTGCCAGAAACACGTGCCGGAGACGCCGGAAGCACCTGCCGAGCACGTCGCAACCACCTGCTCAACTCGCCTGAACCACCTGCCGGACACGCCAAAATCACCTGCCCGCTACACCAGCACCACTTCGCGGACAATCCGGAATCACGTGAGGGGCATGCCGGCACAGCCTCTCAGACTGAACCTCGTACCGGACACCACAGAACCACCTGCCGGACAGACCGGAACCACCTGCCGGACACGCCGGGACCACCGGCTCGACCCGCCGGAACGACCGCTGGACGTGCAAAATCACCTGCCGGCTACGCCGGAAACACTTGGCGAACACTCCGGAATCACCTGCCGGGCCTGCCGGAACCACCTCTCAGATATGCCAGAACCACGTGCCAATGACCCCGGAAGCACCTGCCGAGCACGCCGGAACCACCTGCTCGACTCGCCAGAACCACCTGTCGGACACGCAGAAATCACCTGCCGGCTAAGCCACAACCAGTTGGGGAACACTTCGGAATCACCTGCCGGGCTTGCTGGAACCACCTGCTGGTCATGCCAAAATCACCTGCCAACTACGCCAGTACCACTTGGCGGACACTGTGGAAACACCTGTCGGGCCGGCCGGAACCACATCTCAGACGTGCCAGAACCATGTGCATGAGATGCTGGAACCACACCCCGAACAGACGGAAAACACCTGCCAGACCCGTCTGAACAACCTGCCGAGCACGCCGGAGCCACCAGCTCGACTCGCCGGAACCACCTACCTGACATGCCCAAATCACCAGCCGGGTCTGCCAGAACCAGTTGGCGGACACTCCGGAATCATCTGCCGGACATGCCGGAACCAGCTCTCAGACACACCAGAACCACGTGCCGGAGACGCCGGAAGCACCTGCCGAGCATGCCGGAGCCACCTGCTCGACTCGCCAGAAACAGCTGCCGGACACGCCAAAATCACATGCTGGGTATTCCAGAACCACTTGGCGGACACTCCGGAATCATCTGCCGGACATGCCGGAACCAGCTCTCAGACACACAGAACCACGTGCCGGAGACGCCGGAAGCACCTGCCGAGCACGTCGCAACCACCTGCTCAACTCGCCTGAACCACCTGCCGGACACGCCAAAATCACCTGCCCGCTACACCAGCACCACTTCGTGGACAATCCGGAATCAAGTGAGGGGCATGCCGGCACAGCCTCTCAGACTGAACCTCGTGCCGGACACCACAGACCACCTGCCGGACAGACCGGAACCACCTGCCGGACACGCCGGGACCACCGGCTCGACCCGGCGGAACGAACGCTGGACGTGCAAAATCACCTGCCGGCTACGCCGGAAACACTTGGCGAACACTCCGGAATCACCTGCCGGGCATGCCGGAACCACCTCTCAGATATGCCAGAACCACGTGCCAATGACCCCGGAAGCACCAGCCGAGCACGCCGGAACCACCTGCTCGACTCGCCAGAACCACCTGCCGATCACGCAAAAATCACCTGCCGGCTACGCCACAACCAGTTGGTGAACACTTTGGAATCACCTGCCAGGCTTGCTGGAACCACCTGCCAGTCATGCCAAAATCACCTGCCAACTATGCCAGTACCACTTGGCGGACACTGTGGAAACACCTGTCGGGCCGGCCGGAACCACATCTCAGACGTGCCAGAACCATGTGCATGAGATGCTGGAACCACACCCCGAACAGACGGATACCACCTGCCAGAACCGCCTGAACCACCTGCTGAGCACGCCGGAACCACCTGCTCGACTCACCGGTAACACCTCCCTGACACGCCAAAATCACCTGCTGGGTATGCCAGAACCACTTGGCGGACACTCCGGAATCATCTGCCGGACATGCCGGAACCAGCTCTCAGACACACCAGAACCACGTGCCGGAGACGCCGGAAGCACCTGCCGAGCATGCCGGAGCCACCTGCTCGACTCGCCAGAAACACCTGCCGGACACGCCAAAATCACCTGCCGGGTATGCCAGAACCACCTGGCGGACACTACGGAATCACCTGCCGCGCATGCCGTAACCACCTCTCAGACGTGCCGGAAGCACGTGCCGGACACGCCGGAAACACCTACCGGACAGACCGGAACCACCTGCCAAGAACGCCGGAGCCACCTGTTCGACTCGCTGGAACCCCCTGCCGGACAGGCCAATATCAACGTCTGTCTATGCCAGAACCACCTGGGGGACAGTCTGGGATCACCTGCCAGCCATGGCGGAACCACCTCTCAGACGTACCAGAACCACCTGCCGCAGAAGCTGGAAACACGTCCTGGACAGACTGGAACCACGTGACGGCAATGCCTGAACCACCTGCCGAGCACGGCGGAACCACCTGCCGGACACGCCAAAATCACCTGCGGGCTACGCCAGAACCACTTGGACGACTCTCCGAAATGACCTGCCGGGCATGTTGGAACCACCTCTCAGACGTGCCAGAAGCACGTGGCGGACAGTCCGGAATCACCTGTTGGGCATACGCAACCACCTCTGACACGTACCAGAACCACGTGCCGTGCACGCCGGAACCACCTACCGGACAGACCGGAATCAACTTTTGGGCATGCCGGAACCACCAGTCAGATGTGCCAGAAACACGTGCCGGAGACGCCGGAAGCACCTGCCGAGCACGTCGCAACCACCTGCTCAACTCGCCTGAACCACCTGCCGGACACGCCAAAATCACCTGCCCGCTACACCAGCACCACTTCGGGGACAAGCCGGAATCACGTGAGGGGCATGCCGGCACAGCCTCTCAGACTGAACCTCGTGCCGGACACCACAGAACCACCTGCCGGAAAGACCGGAACCACCTGCCGGACACGCCGAAACCACCGGCTCGACCCGCCGGAACGACCGCTGGACATGCAAAATCACCTGCCGGCTACGCCGGAAACACTTGGCGAACACTCCAGAATCACCTGACGGGTAAGCCAGAACCACCTCTCAGATATGCCAGAACCACGTGCCAATGACCCCGGAAGCACCTGCCGAGCACGCCGGAACCACCTGCTCGACTCGCCAGAACCACAGGCCAGACACACAGAAATCACCTGCCGGCTACGCCACAACCAGTTGGGGAACACTTCGGAATCACCTGCCGGGCTTGCCGGAACCACCTGCCGGTCATGCCAAAATCACCTGCCAACTACGCCAGTACCACTTGGCGGACAGTGTGGAAACACCTGTCGGGCCGACCGGAACCACATCTCAGACGTGCCAGAACCATGTGCATGAGATGCTGGAACCACACCCCGAACAGACGGAAAACACCTGCCAGACCCGTCTGAACAACCTGCCGAGCACGCCGGAGCCACCTGCTCGACTCGCCGGAATCACCTACCTGACATGACCAAATCACAAGCCGGGTATGCCAGAACCACTTGGCGGACACTCCAGAATCATCTGCCGGACATGCCGGAACCAGCTCTCAGACACACCAGAACCACGTGCCGGAGACGCCGGAAGCACCTGCCGAGCATGCCGGAGCCACCTGCTCGGCTCGCCAGAAACACCTGCCGGACACACCAAAATCACCTGCCGGGTACACCGGAACCACTTGGCGGACACTCCGAAATCACCTGTCGCGCATGCCGGAACCACCTCTCAGACATGCCGGAAGCACGTGTCGGACACGCCGGAATCACCTACCGGACAGACCGGAACCACCTGCCGAGCACGCCGGAGCCACCTGTTCGAATTGCTGGAACCACCTGCCGGACATGCCAATATCAACTGCTGGCTATGCCAGAACCACCTGGGGGACGGTCCGGAATCACCTGCCCGCCCTGGCGGAACCACCTCTCAGACGTACCAGAACCACCTGCCGGAGAAGCTGGAAACACGTCCTGGACAGTTTGGAAGCACCTGCCGGCCAAGCCTGAACCACCTGCCAAGCACAACGGAACAACCTGCCAGACACGCCAAAATCACCTGCGTGTTATGCCAGAACCACTTGGAGGACTCTCTGGGATGACCTGCCGGGCATGCCGGAACCACCTCTCAGACATGCCAGAACCATGTGGCGGACAGTCCGGAATCACCTGTTGGGCGTGCGCAACCACCTCTGAGACGTACCAGAACCACATGCCGTGCAGGCTGGAACCACCTACCGGACAGACCGGAATCACCTTTCCGCCATGCCGGAACCACCAGTCAGATGTGCCAGAAACACGTGCCGGAGACGCCGGAAGCACCTGCCAAGCACGTTGGAACCACCTGCTCAACTCGCCTGAACCACCTGCCGGACATGCCAAAATCACCTGCCGACTATGCCAGAACCACTTGGCGAACACTCCGGAATCACTTGCCGGGCATGCAGGACCCACCTCTCAGACATGCCAGAACCCCGTGCCAATGACCCCGGAAGCACCTGCCGAGCACGCCGGAACCACCTGCCGATCACGCAAAAATCACCTGCCGGCTACGCCACAACCAGTTGGTGAACACTTTGGAATCACCTGCCAGGCTTGCTGGAACCACCTGCCAGTCATGCCAAAATCACCTGCCAACTATGCCAGAACCGCTTGGCGGACACTGCGGAAACACCTGTCGGGCCTTCTGGAACCACATCTCAGGCGTGCCAGAAACGTGTTCATGAGATGCTGGAACCACACCCCGAACAGACGGATACCACCTGCCAGAACCGCCTGAACCACCTGCTGAGCACGCCGTAACCACCTGCTCGACTCACCGGTACCACCTCCCTGACACGCCAAAATCACCTGCTGGGTATGCCAGAACCACTTGGCGGACACTCCGGAATCATCTGCCGGACATGCCGGAACCAGCTCTCAGACACACCAGAACCACGTGCCGGAGAAGCCGGAAGCACCTGCCGAGCATGCCGGAGCCACCTGCTCGACTCGCCAGAAACACCTGCCGGACACGCCAAAATCACCTGCCGGGTCAGCCAGAACCACCTGGCCGACACTCCGAAATCACCTGTCGCGCATGCCGGAACCACCTCTCAGACGTGCCGGAAGCACGTGCCGCACACGCCGGAATCACCTACCGGACAGACCGGAACCACCTGCCGAGCACGCCGGAGCCACCTGTTCGACTCGCTGGAACCACCTGCCGCACAGGCCAATATCAACTGCTGGCTATGCCAGAACCACCTGGGCGATGGTCCGGAATCACCTGCCAGCCATGGCGGAACCACCTCTCAGACGTACCAGAACCACCTGCCGGAGAAGCTGGAAACACGTCCTGGACAGTCTGGAACCACCTGCAGGCCAAGCCTGAACCACCTGCCAAGCACAACGGAACAACCTGCCAGACACGCCAAAATCACCTGCGTGTTATGCCAGAACCACTTGGAGGACTCTCTGGGATGACCTGCCGGGCATGCCGGAACCACCTCTCAGACGTGCCAGAACCATGTGGCAGACAGTCCGGAATCACCTTTTGGGCATGCGCAACTACCTCTGAGACGTACCAGAACCACATGCCGTGCAGGCTGGAACCACCTACCGGACAGACCGGAATCACCTTTCGGGCATGCCGGAACCACCTGTCAGATGTGCCAGAAACACGTGCCGGAGACGCCGGAAGCACCTGCCAAGCACGTTGGAACCACCTGCTCAACTCGCCTGAACCACCTGCCGGATATGCCAAAATCACCTGCTGACTATGCCAGAACCACTTGGCGAACACTCTGGAATCACTTGACGGTCATGCAGGAACCACCTCTCAGACATGCCAGAACCCCGTGCCAATGACCCCGGAAGCACCAGCCGAGCATTCCGGAACCACCTGCTCGACTCGCCAGAACCACCTGCCGATCACGCAAAAATCACCTGCCGGCTACGCCACAACCAGTTGGGGAACACTTCGGAATCACCTGCCGGGCTTCCTGGAACCACCTGCCGGTCATGCCAAAATCACCTGCCAACTACGCCAGTACCACTTGGCGGACACTGTGGAAACACCTGTCGGGCCGGGTGGAACCACATCTCAGACGTGTCAGAACCATGTGCATGAGATGCTGGAACCACACCCCGAACAGACGGAAAACACCTGCCAGACCCGTCTGAACAACCTGCCGAGCACGCCGGAGCCACCAGCTCGACTCGCCGGAACCACCTACCTGACACGCCCAAATCACCAGCCGGGTATGCCAGAACCACTTGACGGACACTCCGAAATCACCTGTCGCGCATGCCGGAACCACCTCTCAGACGTGCCGGAAGCACGTGCCGGACACCCCGGAATCACCTACCGGACAGACCGGAACCACTTGCCGAGCACGCCGGAGCCACCTGTTCGACTCGCTGGAACCACCTGCCGGACAGGCCAATATCAACTGCTGGCTATGCCAGAACCACCTGGGGGACAGTCCGGGATCACCTGCCAGCCATGGCGGAACCACCTCTCAGACGTACCAGAACCACCTGCCGCAGAAGCTGGAAACACGTCCTAAACAGACTGGAACCACGTGACGCCCATGCCTGAATCACCTGCCGAGCACGGCGGAACCACCTGCCGGACACGCCAAGATCACCTGCGGGCTACGTCAGAACCCCTTGGACGACTCTCCGAAATGACCTGCCGGGCATGTTGGAACCACCTCTCAGACGTGCCAGAAGCACGTGGCGGACAGTCCGGAATCACCTGTTGGGCATACGCAACCACCTCTGACACGTACCAGAACCACGTGCCGTGCACGCCGGAACCACCTACCGGACAGACCGGAATCAACTTTTGGGCATGCCGGAACCACCAGTCAGATGTGCCAGAAAAACGTGCCGGAGACGCCGGAAGCACCTGCCGAGCACGTCGCAACCACCTGCTCAACTCGCCTGAACCACCTGCCGGACACGCCAAAATCACCTGCCCGCTACACCAGCACCACTTCGGGGACATGCCGGAATCGCGTGATGGGCATGCCGGCACAGCCTCTCAGACTGAACCTCGTGCCGGACACCACAGAACCACCTGCCGGACAGACCGGAACCACCTGCCGGACACGCCGGAACCACCGGCTCGACCCGCCGGAACGACCGCTGGACATGCAAAATCACCTGCCGGCTACGCCGGAAACACTTGGCGAACACTCCGAAATCACCTGCCGGGCATGCCGGAACCACCTCTCAGATATGCCAGAACCACGTGCCAATGACCCCGGAAGCACCTGCCGAGCACGCCGGAACCACCTGCTCGACTCGCCAGAACCACCTGCCGGACACGCAAAAATCACCTGCCGGCTACGCCACAACCAGTTGGGGAACACTTCGGAATCACCTGCCGGGCTTGCTGGAACCACCTGCCGGTCATGCCAAAATCATCTGCCAACTACGCCAGTACCACTTGGCGGACACTGTGGAAACACATGTCGGGCCGGCCGGAACCACATCTCAGACCTGCCAGAACCATGTGCATGAGATGCTGGAACCACAACCCGAACAGACGGAAAACACATGCCAGACCCGTCTGAACAACCTGCCGAGCACGCCGGAGCCACCTGCTCGACTCTCCGGAACCACCTACCTTACATGCCCAAATCACCAGCCGGGTATGCCAGAACCACTTGGCGGACACTCCGGAATCATCTGCCGGACATGCCGGAACCAGCTCTCAGACACACCAGAACCACGTGCCGGAGACGCCGGAAGCACCTGCCGAGCACGCCGGAACCACCTGCTCGACACGCCAGAAACACCTGCCGGACACGCCAAAATCACCTGCCGGATATGCCAGAACCACCTGGAGGACACTACGGAATCACCTGCCGCGCATGCCGGAACCACCTCTCAGACATGCCGGAAGCACGTGCCGGACACGCCGGAATCACCTACCGGACAGACCGGAACCACCTGCCGAGCACGCCGGAGCCACCTGTTCGACTCGCTGGAACCACCTGCCGGACAGGCCAATATCAAATGCTGGCTATGCCAGAACCACCTGGGGGACTGTCTCGAATACCTGCCAGCCATGGCGGAACCACCTCTCAGACGTACCAGAACCACCTGCCGGAGAAGCTGGAAACACGTCCTGGACAGTCTGGAACCACCTGCCGGCCAAGCCTGAACCACCTGCCAAGCACAACGGAACAACCTGCCAGACACGCCAAAATCACCTGCGTGTTATGCCAGAACCACTTGGAGGACTCTCTGGGATGACCTGCCGGGCATGCCGGAACCACCTCTCAGACGTGCCAGAACCATGTGGCGGACAGTCCGGAATCACCTGTTGGGCATGCGCAACCACCTCTGAGACGTACCAGAACCACATGCCGTGCAGGCTGGAACCACCTACCGGACAGACAAGAATCACCTTTCGGGCATGCCGGCACCACCTGTCAGATGTGCCAGAAACACGTGCCGGAGACGCCGGAAGCACCTGCCAAGCACGTTGGAACCACCTGCTCAACTCGCCTGAACCACCTGCCGGACATGCCAAAATCACCTGCCGACTATGCCAGAACCACTTGGCGAACACTCCGGAATCACTTGCCGGGCATGCAGGAACCACCTCTCAGACATGCCAGAACCCCGTGCCAATGACCCCGGAAGCACCAGCCGAGCACGCCGGAACCACCTGCTCGACTCGCCAGAACCACCTGCCGATCACCCAAAAATCACCTGCCGGCTACGCCACAACCAGTTGGTGAACACTTTGGAATCACCTGCCAGGCTTGCTGGAACCACCTGCCAGTCATGCCAAAATCACATGCCAACTACGCCAGAACCGCTTGGCGGACACTGCGGAAACACCTGTCGGGCCTGCTGGAACCACATCTCAGACGTGCCAGAAACGTGTTCATGAGATGCTGGAACCACACCCCGAACAGACGGATACCACCTGCCAGAACCGCCTGAACCACCTGCTGAGCACGCCGGAACCACCTGCTTGACTCACCGGTAACACCTCCCTGACACGCCAAAATCACCTGCTGGGTATGCCAGAACCACTTGGCGGACACTCCGGAATCATCTGCCGGACATGCCGGAACCAGCTCTCAGACACACCAGAACCACGTGCCGGAGACGCCGGAAGCACCTGCCGAGCATGCCGGAGCCACCTGCTCGACTCGCCAGAAACACCTGCCGGACACGCCAAAATCACCTGCCGGGTATGCCAGAACCACCTGGCGGACACTACGGAATCACCTGCCGCGCATGCCCGAACCACCTCTCAGACGTGCCGGAAGCACGTGCCGGACACGCCGGAAACACCTACCGGACAGACCGGAACCACCTGCCAAGTACGCCGGAGCCACCTGTTCGACTCGCTGGAACCACCTGCCGGACAGGCCAATATCAACGGCTGGCTATGCCAGAACCACCTGGGGGACAGTCCGGGATCACCTGCCAGCCATGGCGGAACCACCTCTCAGACGTACCAGAACCACCTGCCGCAGAAGCTGGAAACACGTCCTGGACAGACTGGAACCACGTGACGGCAATGCCTGAACCACCGGCCGAGCACGGCGGAACCACCTGCCGGACACGACAAAATCACCTGCGGGCTACGCCAGAACCACTTGGACGACTCTCCGAAATGACCTGCCGGGCATGTTGGAACCACCTCTCAGACGTGCCAGAAGCACGTGGCGGACAGTCCGGAATCACCTGTTGGGCATACGCAACCACCTCTGACACGTACCAGAACCACGTGCCGTGCACGCCGGAACCAACTACCGGACAGACCGGAATCAACTTTTGGGCATGGCGGAACCACCAGTCAGATGTGCCAGAAACACATGCCGGAGACGCCGGAAGCACCTGCCGAGCACGTCGCAACCACCTGCTCAACTCGCCTGAACCACCTGCCGGACACGCCAAAATCACCTGCCCGCTACACCAGCACCACTTCGGGGACAAGCCGGAATCGCGTGATGGGCATGCCGGCACAGCCTCCCAGACTGAACCTCGTGCCGGACACCACAGAACCACCTGCCGGACAGACCGGAACCACCTGCCGGACACGCCGGAACCACCGGCTCGACCCGCCGGAACGACCGCTGGACATGCAATATCACCTGCCGGCTACGCCGGAAACACTTGGCGAACACTCCGGAATCACCTGCCGGGCATGCCGGAACCACCTCTCAGATATGCCAGAACCACGTGCCAATGACCCCGGAAGCACCTGCCGAGCACGCCGGAACCACCTGCTCGACTCGCCAGAACCACCTGCCGGACACGCAAAAATCACCTGCCGGCTACGCCACAACCAGTTGGGGAACACTTCGGAATCACCTGCCGGGCTTGCCGGAACCACCTGCCGGTCATGCCAAAATCACCTGCCAACTACGCCAGTACCACTTGGCGGACAGTGTGGAAACACCTGTCGGGCCGACCGGAACCACATCTCAGACGTGCCAGAACCATGTGCATGAGATGCTGGAACCACACCCCGAACAGACGGAAAACACCTGCCAGACCCGTCTGAACAACCTGCCGAGCACGCCGGAGCCACCTGCTCGACTCGCCGGAATCACCTACCTGACATGACCAAATCACAAGCCGGGTATGCCAGAACCACTTGGCGGACACTCCAGAACCATCTGCCGGACATGCCGGAACCAGCTCTCAGACACACCAGAACCACGTGCCGGAGACGCCGGAAGCACCTGCCGAGCATGCCGGAGCCACCTGCTCGGCTCGCCAGAAACACCTGCCGGACACGCCAAAATCACCTGCCGGGTCAGCCAGAACCACCTGGCCGACACTCCGAAATCACCTGTCGCGCATGCCGGAACCACCTCTCAGACGTGCCGGAAGCACGTGCCGCACACGCCGGAATCACCTACCGGACAGACCGGAACCACCTGCCGAGCACGCCGGAGCCACCTGTTCGACTCGCTGGAACCACCTGCCGCACAGGCCAATATCAACTGCTGGCTATGCCAGAACCACCTGGGCGATGGTCCGGAATCACCTGCCAGCCATGGCGGAACCACCTCTCAGACGTACCAGAACCACCTGCCGGAGAAGCTGGAAACACGTCCTGGACAGTCTGGAACCACCTGCAGGCCAAGCCTGAACCACCTGCCAAGCACAACGGAACAACCTGCCAGACACGCCAAAATCACCTGCGTGTTATGCCAGAACCACTTGGAGGACTCTCTGGGATGACCTGCCGGGCATGCCGGAACCACCTCTCAGACGTGCCAGAACCATGTGGCAGACAGTCCGGAATCACCTTTTGGGCATGCGCAACTACCTCTGAGACGTACCAGAACCACATGCCGTGCAGGCTGGAACCACCTACCGGACAGACCGGAATCACCTTTCGGGCATGCCGGAACCACCTGTCAGATGTGCCAGAAACACGTGCCGGAGACGCCGGAAGCACCTGCCAAGCACGTTGGAACCACCTGCTCAACTCGCCTGAACCACCTGCCGGACATGCCAAAATCACCTGCTGACTATGCCAGAACCACTTGGCGAACACTCTGGAATCACTTGACGGTCATGCAGGAACCACCTCTCAGACATGCCAGAACCACGTGCCAATGACCCCGGAAGCACCTGCCGAGCACGCCGGAACCACCTGCTCGACTCGCCAGAACCACCTGCCAGACACGCAAAAATCACCTGCCGGCTACGCCACAACCAGTTGGGGAACACTTCGGAATCACCTGCCGGGCTTGCCGGAACCACCTGCCGGTCATGCCAAAATCATCTGCCAACTACGCCAGTACCACTTGGCGGACACTGTGGAAACACCTGTCGGGCCGGCCGGAACCACATCTCAGACGTGCCAGAACCATGTGCATGAGATGCTGGAACCACACCCCGAACAGACGGAAAACACCTGCCAGACCCGTCTGAACAACCTGCCGAGGACGCCGGAGCCACCTGCTCGACTCGCCGGAACCACCTACCTGACATGCCCAAATCACCAGCCGGGTATGCCACAACCACTTGGCGGACACTCCGGAATCATCTGCCGGACATGCCGGAACCAGCTCTCAGACACACCAGAACCACGTGCCGGAGACGCCGGAAGCACCTGCCGAGCATGCCGGAGCCACCTGCTCGACTCGCCAGAAACACTTGCCGGACACGCCAAAATCACCTGCCGGGTACGCCAGAACCACCTGGCGGACACTCCGAAATCACCTGTCGCGCATGCCGAAACCACCTCTCAGACGTGCCAGAAGCACGTGCCGGACACGCCGGAATCACCTACCGGACAGACCGGAACCACCTGCCGAGCAGGCCGGAGCCTCCTGTTCGACTCGCTGGAACCACCTGCCGGAGGGGCCAATATCAACTGCTGGCTATGCCAGAACCACCTGGGGGACGGTCTCGAATCACCTGCCAGCCATGGCGGAACCACCTCTCAGACGTACCAGAACCACCTGCCGGAGAAGCTGGAAACACGTCCTGGACAGTCTGGAACCACCTGCCGGCCAAGCCTGAACCACCTGCCAAGCACAACGGAACAACCTGCCACACACGCCAAAATCACCTGCGTGTTATGCCAGAACCACTTGGAGGACTCTCTGGGATGACCTGCCGGGCATGCCGGAACCACCTCTCAGACGTGCCAGAACCATGTGGCGGACAGTCCGGAATCACCTGTTGGGCATGCGCAACCACCTCTGAGACGTACCAGAACCACATGCCGTGCAGGCTGGAACCACCTACCGGACAGACCGGAATCACCTTTCGGGCATGCCGGAACCACCTGTCAGATGTGCCAGAAACACGTGCCGGAGACGCCGGAAGCACCTGCCAAGCACGTTGGAACCACCTGCTCAACTCGCCTGAACCACCTGCCGGACATGCCAAAATCACCTGCCGACTATGCCAGAACCACTTGGCGAACACTCCGGAATCACTTGCCGGGCATGCAGGAACCACCTCTCAGCCATGCCAGAACCCCGTGCAAATGACCGCGGAAGCACCAGCCGAGCACGCCGGAACCACCTGCTCGACTCGCCAGAACCACCTGCCGATCACGCAAAAATCACCTGCCGGCTACGCCACAACCAGTTGGTGAACACTTTGGAATCACCTGCCAGGCTTGCTGGAACCACCTGCCAGTCATGCCAAAATCACCTGCCAACTATGCCAGTACCACTTGACGGACACTGTGGAAACACCTGTCGGGCCGGCCGGAACCACATCTCAGACGTGCCAGAACCATGTGCATGAGATGCTGGAACCACACCCCGAACAGACGGCTACCACCTGCCAGAACCGCCTGAACCACATGCTGAGCACGCCGGAACCACCTGCTCGACTCACCGGTAACACCTCCCTGACACGCCAAAATCACCTGCTGGGTATGCCAGAACCACTTGGCGGAAACTCCGGAATCATCTGCCGGACATGCCGGAACCAGCTCTCAGACACACCAGAACCACGTGCCGGAGACGCCGGAAGCACCTGCCGAGCATGCCGGAGCCACCTGCTCGACTCGCCAGAAACACCTGCCGGACACGCCAAAATCACCTGCCGGGTATGCCAGAACCACCTGGCGGACACTACGGAATCACCTGCCGCGCATGCCGGAACCACCTCTCAGACGTGCCGGAAGCACGTGCCGGACACGCCGGAAACACCTACCGGACAGACCGGAACCACCTGCCAAGAACGCCGGAGCCACCTGTTCGACTCGCTGGAACCCCCTGCCGGACAGGCCAATATCAACGTCTGTCTATGCCAGAACCACCTGGGGGACAGTCCGGGATCACCTGCCAGCCATGGCGGAACCACCTCTCAGACGTACCAGAACCACCTGCCGCAGAAGCTGGAAACACGTCCTGGACAGACTGGAACCACGTGACGGCAATGCCTGAACCACCTGCCGAGCACGGCGGAACCACCTGCCGGACACGCCAAGATCACCTGCGGGCTACGCCAGAACCACTTGGTTGACTCTCCGAAATGACCTGCCGGGCATGTTGGAACCACCTCTCAGACGTGCCAGAAGCACGTGGCGGACAGTCCGGAATCACCTGTTGGGCATACGCAACCACCTCTGACACGTACCAGAACCACGTGCCGTGCACGCCGGAACCACCTACCGGACAGACCGGAATCAACTTTTGGGCATGCCGGAACCACCAGTCAGATGTGCCAGAAACACGTGCCGGAGACGCCGGAAGCACCTGCCGAGCACGTCGCAACCACCTGCTCAACTCGCCTGAACCACCTGCCGGACACGCCAAAATCACCTGCCCGCTACACCAGCACCACTTCGGGGACAAGCCGGAATCACGTGAGGGGCATGCCGGCACAGCCACTCAGACTGAACCTCGTGCCGGACACCACAGAACCACCTGCCGGAAAGACCGGAACCACCTGCCGGACACGCCGAAACCACCGGCTCGACCCGCCGGAACGACCGCTGGACATGCAAAATCACCTGCCGGCTACGCCGGAAACACTTGGCGAACACTCCAGAATCACCTGACGGGTAAGCCAGAACCACCTCTCAGATATGCCAGAACCACGTGCCAATGACCCCGGAAGCACCTGCCGAGCACGCCGGAACCACCTGCTCGACTCGCCAGAACCACAGGCCAGACACACAGAAATCACCTGCCGGCTACGCCACAACCAGTTGGGGAACACTTCGGAATCACCTGCCGGGCTTTCTGGAACCACCTGCCGGTCATGCCAAAATCACCTGCCAACTACGCCAGTACCACTTGGCGGACAGTGTGGAAACACCTGTCGGGCCGACCGGAACCACATCTCAGACGTGCCAGAACCATGTGCGTGAGATGCTGGAACCACACCCCGAACAGACGGAAAACACCTGCCAGACCCGTCTGAACAACCTGCCGAGCACGCCGGAGCCACCTGCTCGACTCGCCGGAATCACCTACCTGACATGACCAAATCACAAGCCGGGTATGCCAGAACCACTTGGCGGACACTCCAGAATCATCTGCCGGACATGCCGGAACCAGCTCTCAGACACACCAGAACCACGTGCCGGAGACGCCGGAAGCACCTGCCGAGCATGCCGGAGCCACCTGCTCGGCTCGCCAGAAACACCTGCCGGACACACCAAAATCACCTGCCGGGTACACCGGAACCACTTGGCGGACACTCCGAAATCACCTGTCGCGCATGCCGGAACCACCTCTCAGACATGCCGGAAGCACGTGTCGGACACGCCGGAATCACCTACCGGACAGACCGGAACCACCTGCCGAGCACGCCGGAGCCACCTGTTCGAATTGCTGGAACCACCTGCCGGACATGCCAATATCAACTGCTGGCTATGCCAGAACCACCTGGGGGACGGTCCGGAATCACCTGCCCGCCCTGGCGGAACCACCTCTCAGACGTACCAGAACCACCTGCCGGAGAAGCTGGAAACACGTCCTGGACAGTTTGGAACCACCTGTCGGCCAAGCCTGAACCACCTGCCAAGCACAACGGAACAACCTGCCAGACACGCCAAAATCACCTGCGTGTTATGCCAGAACCACTTGGAGGACTCTCTGGGATGACCTGCCGGGCATGCCGGAACCACCTCTCAGACGTGCCAGAACCATGTGGCGGACAGTCCGGAATCACCTGTTGGGCGTGCGCAACCACCTCTGAGACGTACCAGAACCACATGCCGTGCAGGCTGGAACCACCTACCGGACAGACCGGAATCACCTTTCCGCCATGCCGGAACCACCAGTCAGATGTGCCAGAAACACGTGCCGGAGACGCCGGAAGCACCTGCCAAGCACGTTGGAACCACCTGCTCAACTCGCCTGAACCACCTGCCGGACATGCCAAAATCACCTGCCGACTATGCCAGAACCACTTGGCGAACACTCCGGAATCACTTGCCGGGCATGCAGGACCCACCTCTCAGACATGCCAGAACCCCGTGCCAATGACCCCGGAAGCAGGTGCCGAGCACGCCGGAACCACCTGCTCGACTCGCCAGAACCACCTGCCGATCACGCAAAAATCACCTGCCGGCTACGCCACAACCAGTTGGTGAACACTTTGGAATCACCTGCCAGGCTTGCTGGAACCACCTGCCAGTCATGCCAAAATCACCTGCCAACTATGCCAGAACCGCTTGGCGGACACTGCGGAAACACCTGTCGGGCCTTCTGGAACCACATCTCAGGCGTGCCAGAAACGTGTTCATGAGATGCTGGAACCACACCCCGAACAGACGGATACCACCTGCCAGAACCGCCTGAACCACCTGCTGAGCATGCCGGAACCACCTGCTCGACTCACCGGTACCACCTCCCTGACACGCCAAAATCACCTGCTGGGTATGCCAGAACCACTTGGCGGACACTCCGGAATCATCTGCCGGACATGCCGGAACCAGCTCTCAGACACACCAGAACCACGTGCCGGAGAACCCGGAAGCACCTGCCGAGCATGCCGGAGCCACCTGCTCGACTCGCCAGAAACACCTGCCGGACACGCCAAAATCACCTGCCGGGTCAGCAAGAACCACCTGGCCGACACTCCGAAATCACCTGGCGCGCATGCCGGAACCACCTCTCAGACGTGCCGGAAGCACGTGCCGCACACGCCGGAATCACCTACCGGACAGACCGGAACCACCTGCCGAGCACGCCGGAGCCACCTGTTCGACTCGCTGGAACCACCTGCCGGACAGGCCAATATCAACTGCTGGCTATGCCAGAACCACCTGGGGGACTGTCTCGAATACCTGCCAGCCATGGCAGAACCACCTCTCAGACGTACCAGAACCACCTGCCGGAGAAGCTGGAAACACGTCCTGGACAGTCTGGAACCACCTGCCGGCCAAGCCTGAACCACCTGCCAAGCACAACGGAACAACCTGCCACACACGCCAAAATCACCTGCGTGTTATGCCAGAACCACTTGGAGGACTCTCTGGGATGACCTGCCGGGCATGCCGGAACCACCTCTCAGACGTGCCAGAACCATGTGGCGGACAGTCCGGAATCACCTGTTGGGCATGCGCAACCACCTCTGAGACGTACCAGAACCACATGCCGTGCAGGCTGGAACCACCTACCGGACAGACAAGAATCACCTTTCGGGCATGCCGGAACCACCTGTCAGATGTGCCAGAAACACGTGCCGGAGACGCCGGAAGCACCTGCCAAGCACGTTGGAACCACCTGCTCAACTCGCCTGAACCACCTGCCGGACATGCCAAAATCACCTGCCGACTATGCCAGAACCACTTGGCGAACACTCCGGAATCACTTTCCGGGCATGCAGGAACCACCTCTCAGACATGCCAGAACCCCGTGCCAATGACCCCGGAAGCACCAGCCGAGCACGCCGGAACCACCTGCTCGACTCGCCAGAACCACCTGCCGATCACCCAAAAATCACCTGCCGGCTACGCCAGAACCAGTTGGTGAACACTTTGGAATCACCTGCCAGGCTTGCTGGAACCACCTGCCAGTCATGCCAAAATCACATGCCAACTACGCCAGAACCGCTTGGCGGACACTGCGGAAACACCTGTCGGGCCGGCTGGAACCACATCTCAGACGTGCCAGAAACGTGTTCATGAGATGCTGGAACCACACCCCGAACAGACGGATACCACCTGCCAGAACCGCCTGAACCACCTGCTGAGCACGCCGGAACCACCTGCTCGACTCACCGGTACCACCTCCCTGACACGACAAAATCACCTGCTGGGTATGCCAGAACCACTTGGCGGACACTCAGGAATCATCTGCCGGACATGCCGGAACCAGCTCTCAGACACACCAGAACCAAGTGCCGGAGACGCCGGAAGCACCTGCCGAGCATGCCGGAGCCACCTGCTCGACTCGCCAGAAACACCTGCCGGACATGCCAAAATCACCTGCCGGGTATGCCAGAACCACCTGCCGGACACTACGGAATAACCTGCCGCGCATGCCGGAACCACCTCTCAGACGTGCCGGAAGCACGTGCCAGACACGCCGGAAACACCTAGCGGACAGACCGGAACCACCTGCCAAGAACGCCGGAGCCACCTGTTCGACTCGCTGGAACCACCTGCCGGACAGGCCAATATCAACTGCTGGCTATGCCAGAACCATCTGGGGGACCGTCCGGGATCACCTGCCACCCATGGCGGAACCACCTCTCAGACGTACCAGAACCACCTGCCGGAGAAGCTGGAAACACGTCCTGGACAGACTGGAACCACATGACGGCCATGCCTGAACCACCTGCCGAGCACGGCGGAACCACCTGCTGGACACGCCAAAATCACCTGCGGGCAACGCCAGAACCACTTGGACGACTCTCCGAAATGACCTGCCGGGCATGTTTGAACCACCTCTCAGACGTGCCAGAAGCACGTGGCGGACAGTCCGGAATCACCTGTTGGGCATACGCAACCACCTCTGACACGTACCAGAACCACGTGCCGTGCACGCCGGAACCACCTACCGGACAGACCGGAATCAACTTTTGGGCATGCCGGAACCACCAGTCAGATGTGCCAGAAACACGTGCCGGAGACGCCGGAAGCACCTGCAGAGCACGTCGCAACCACCTGCTCAACTCGCCTGAACCACCTGCCGGACACGCCAAAATCACCTGCCCGCTACACCAGCACCACTTCGGGGACAAGCCGGAATCACGTGAGGGGAATGCCGGCACAAACTCTCAGACTGAACCTCGTGCCGGACACCACAGAACCACCTGCCGGACAGACCGGAACCACCTGCCGGACACGCCGGAACCACCGGCTCGACCCGCTGGAACGACAGCTGGACATGCAAAATCACCTGCCGGCTATGCCGCAAACACTTGGTGAACACTCCGGAATCACCTGCCGGGCATGCCGGAACCACCTCTCAGATATGCCAGAACCACGTGCCAATGACCCCGGAAGCACCTGCCGAGCACGCCGGAACCACCTGCTCGACTCGCCAGAACCACCTGCCGGACACGCAAAAATCACATGCCGGCTACGCCACAACCAGTTGGGGAACACTTCGGAATCACCTGCCGGGCTTGCCGGAACCACCTGCCGGTCATGCCAAAATCACCTGCCAACTATGCCAGTACCACTTGGCGGACACTGTGGAAACACCTGTCGGGCCGGCCGGAACCACATCTCAGACGTGCCAGAACCATGTGCATGAGATGCTGGAAACACACCCCGAACAGACGGAAAACACCTGCCAGACCCGTCTGAACAACCTGCCGAGCACGCCGGAGCCAGCTGCTCTACTCGCCGGAACCACCTACCTGACATGCCAAAAAAACCAGCCAGGTATGCCAGAACCACTTGGCGGACACTCCGGAATCATCTGCTGGACATGCCGGAACCGGCTCTCAGACACACCAGAACCAAGTGCCGGAGACGCCGGAAGCACCTGCCGAGCATGCTGGAGCCACCTGCTCGACTCGCCAGAAACACCTGCCGGACATGCCAAAATCACCTGCCGGGTATGCCAGAACCACCTGGCTGACACTACGGAATCACCTGCCGCGCATGCCGGAACCACCTCTCAGACGTGCCGGAAGCACGTGCCGGACACGCCGGAAACACCTACCGGACAGACCGGAACCACCTGCCAAGAACGCCGGAGCCACCTGTTCGACTCGCTGGAACCACCTGCCGGACAGGCCAATATCAACTGCTGGCTATGCCAGAACCACCTGGGGGACAGTCCGGGATCACCTGCCAGCCATGGCGGAACCACCTCTCAGACGTACCAGAACCACCTGCCGGAGAAGCTGGAAACACGTCCTGGACAGACTGGAACCACGTGACCGCCATGCCTGAACCACCTGCCGAGCACGGCGGAACCACCTGCCGGACACGCCAAAATCACCTGCGGGCTACGCCAGAACCACTTGGACGACTCTCCGAAATGACCTGCCGGGCATGTTGGAACCACCTCTCAGACGTGCCAGAAGCACGTGGCGGACAGTCCGGAATCACCTGTTGGGCATACGCAACCACCTCTGACACGTACCAGAACCACGTGCCGTGCACGCCGGAACCACCTACCAGACAGACCGGAATCAACTTTTGGGCATGCCGGAACCACCAGTCAGATGTGCCAGAAACACGTGCCGGAGACGCCGGAAGCACCTGCCGAGCACGTCGCAACCACCTGCTCAACTCGCCTGAACCACCTGCCGGACACGCCAAAATCACCTGCCCGCTACACCAGCACCACTTCGGGGACAAGCCGGAATCACGTGAGGCGCATGCCGGAACAGCCTCTCAGACTGAACCTCGTGCCGGACAGCACAGAACCACCTGCCGGACAGACCGGAACCACCTGCCGGACACGCTGGAACTACCGGCTCGACCCGCCGGAACGACCGCTGGAGATGGAAAATCACCTGCCGGCTACGCCGGAAACACTTGGCGAACACTCCGGAATCACCTGCCGGGCATGCCGGAACCACCTCTCAGATATGCCGGAACCACGTGCCAATGACCCCGGAAGCACCTACCGAGCACGCCGGAACCACCTGCTCGACTCGCCAGAACCACCTGCCGGACACGCAAAAATCACCTGCCGGCTACGCCACAACCAGTTGGGGAACACTTCGGAATCACCTGCCGGGCATTGTGGAACCACCAGCCGGTCATGCCAAAATCACCTGCCAACTACGCCAGTACCACTTGGCGGACACTGTGGAAACACCTTTCGGGCCGGCCGGAACCACATCTCAGACGTGCCAGAACCATGTGCATGAGATGCTGGAACCACACCCCGAACAGACGGAAAACACCTGCCAGACCCGTCTGAACAACCTGCCGAGCACGCCGGAGCCACCTGCTCGACTCGCCGGAACCACCTACCTGAGAGGCCCAAATCACCAGCCGGGTATGCCAGAACCACTTGGCGGACACTCCGGAATCATCTGCCGGACATGCCGGAACCAGCTCTCAGACACACCAGAACCACGTGCCGGAGACGCCGGAAGCACCTGCCGAGCATGCCGGAGCCACCTGCTCGACTCGCCAGAAACACCTGCCGGACACGCCAAAATCACCTGCCGGGTATGCCACAACCACCTGTCGGACACTCCGAAATCACCTGTCGCGCATGCCGGAACCACCTCTCAGACGTGCCGGAAGCACGTGCCGGACACGCCGGAATCACCAACCGGACAGACCGGAACCACCTGCCGAGCACGCCGGAGCCACCTGTTCGACTCGCTGGAACCACCTGCCGGACAGGCCAATATCAACTGCTGGCTATGCCAGAACCACCTTGGGGACGGTCCGGGATCACCTGCCAGCCATGGCGGAACCACCTCTCAGACGTACAGGAACCACTTGCCGGAGAAGCTGGAAACACGTCCTGGACAGTCTGGAACCACCTGCAGGCCAAGCCTGAACCACCTGCCAAGCACAACGGAACCACCTGCCAGACACGCCAAAATCACCTGCGTGTTATGCCAGAACCACTTGGAGGACTCTCTGGGATGACCTGCCGGGCATGCCGGAACCACCTCTCAGACGTGCCAGAACCATGTGGCGGACAGTCCGGAATCACCTGTTGGGCATGCGCAACCACCTCTGAGACGTACCAGAACCACATGCCGTGCAGGCTGGAACCACCTACCGGACAGACCGGAATCACCTTTCGGGCATGCCGGAACCACCTGTCAGATGTGCCAGAAACACGTGCCGGAGACGCCGGAAGCACCTGCCAAGCACGTTGGAACCACCTGCTCAACTCGACTGAACCACCTGCCGGACATGCCAAAATCACCTGCCGACTATGCCAGAACCACTTGGTGAACACTCCGGAATCACTTGCCGGGCATGCAGGAACCACCTCTCAGACATGCCAGAACCCCGTGCCAATGACCCCGGAAGCACCAGCCGAGCAGGCCGGAACCACCTGCTCGACTCGCCAGAACCACCTGCCGATCACGCAAAAATCACCTGCCGGCTACGCCACAACCAGTTGGTGAACACTTTGGAATCACCTGCCAGGCTTGCTGGAACCACCTCCCAGTGATGCCAAAATCACCCACCAACTACGCCAGAACCGCTTGGCGGACACTGTGGAAACACTTGTCGGGCCGGCCGGAACCACATCTCAGACGTGCCAGAACCATGTGCATGAGATGCTGGAACCACACCCCGAACAGACGGAAAACACCTGGCAGACCCGTCTGAACAACCTGCCGAGCACGCCGGAGCCACCTGCTCGACTCGCCGGAACCACCTACCTGACATGCCCAAATCACCAGCCGGGTATGCCAGAACCACCTGGAGGACACTACGGAATCACCTGCCGCGCATGCCGGAACCACCTCTCAGACATGCCGGAAGCACGTGCCGGACACGCCGGAATCACCTACCGGACAGACCGGAACCACCTGCCGAGCACGCCGGAGCCACCTGTTCGACTCGCTGGAACCACCTGCCGGACAGGCCAATATCAACTGCTGGCTATGCCAGAACCACCTGGGGGACAGTCTGGGATCACCTGCCAGCCATGGCGGAACCACCTCTCAGACGTACCAGAACCACCTGCCGGAGAAGCTGGAAACACGTCCTGGACAGACTGGAAGCACGTGACGGCCATGCCTGAACCACCTGCCGAGCGCGGCGGAACCACCTGCCGGACACGCCAAAATCACCTGCGGGCTACGCCAGAACCACTTGGACGACTCTCCGAAATGACCTGCCGGGCATGTTGGAACCACCTCTCAGACGTGCCAGAAGCACGTGGCGGACAGTCCGGAATCACCTGTTGGGCATACGCAACCACCTCTGACACGTACCAGAACCACGTGCCGTGCACGCCGGAACCACCTACCGGACAGACCGGAATCAACTTTTGGGCATGCCGGAACCACCAGTCAGATGTGCCAGAAACACGTGCCGGAGACGCCGGAAGCACCTGCCGAGCACGTCGCAACCACCTGCTCAACTCGCCTGAACCACCTGCCGGACACGCCAAAATCACCTGCCCGCTACACCAGCACCACTTCGGGGACAAGCCGGAATCACGTGAGGCGCATGCCGGAACAGCCTCTCAGACTGAACCTCGTGCCGGACAGCACAGAACCACCTGCCGGACAGACCGGAACCACCTGCCGGACACGCTGGAACTACCGGCTCGACCCGCCGGAACGACCGCTGGAGATGGAAAATCACCTGCCGGCTACGCCGGAAACACTTGGCGAACACTCCGGAATCACCTGCCGGGCATGCCGGAACCACCTCTCAGATATGCCGGAACCACGTGCCAATGACCCCGGAAGCACCTGCCGAGCACGCCGGAACCACCTGCTCGACTCGCCAGAACCACCTGCCGGACACGCAAAAATCACCTGCCGGCTACGCCACAACCAGTTGGGGAACACTTCGGAATCACCTGCCGGGCATTGTGGAACCACCTGCCGGTCATGCCAAAATCACCTGCCAACTACGCCAGTACCACTTGGCGGACACTGTGGAAACACCTTTCGGGCCGGCCGGAACCACATCTCAGACGTGCCAGAACCATGTGCATGAGATGCTGGAACCACACCCCGAACAGACGGAAAACACCTGCCAGACCCGTCTGAACAACCTGCCGAGCACGCCGGAGCCACCTGCTCGACTCGCCGGAACCACCTACCTGACAGGCCCAAATCACCAGCCGGGTATGCCAGAACCACTTGGCGGACACTCCGGAATCATCTGCCGGACATGCCGGAACCAGCTCTCAGACACACCAGAACCACGTGCCGGAGACGCCGGAAGCACCTGCCGAGCATGCCGGAGCCACCTGCTCGACTCGCCAGAAACACCTGCCGGACACGCCAAAATCACCTGACGGGTATGCCACAACCACCTGTCGGACACTCCGAAATCACCTGTCGCGCATGCCGGAACCACCTCTCAGACGTGCCGGAAGCACGTGCCGGACACGCCGGAATCACCAACCGGACAGACCGGAACCACCTGCCGAGCACGCCGGAGCCACCTGTTCGACTCGCTGGAACCACCTGCCGGACAGGCCAATATCAACTGCTGGCTATGCCAGAACCACCTTGGGGACGGTCCGGGATCACCTGCCAGCCATGGCGGAACCACCTCTCAGA
Organism: Equus przewalskii; assembly: GCF_037783145.1. NCBI lineage: Eukaryota > Metazoa > Chordata > Mammalia > Perissodactyla > Equidae > Equus > Equus przewalskii. The sequence continues at coordinate 12,759 of NW_027227929.1, read as the reverse complement.
CGTACAGGAACCACTTGCCGGAGAAGCTGGAAACACGTCCTGGACAGTCTGGAACCACCTGCCGGCCAAGCCTGAACCACCTGCCAAGCACAACGGAACCACCTGCCAGACACGCCAAAATCACCTGCGTGTTATGCCAGAACCACTTGGAGGACTCTCTGGGATGACCTGCCGGGCATGCCGGAACCACCTCTCAGACGTGCCAGAACCATGTGGCGGACAGTCCGGAATCACCTGTTGGGCATGCGCAACCACCTCTGAGACGTACCAGAACCACATGCCGTGCAGGCTGGAACCACCTACCGGACAGACCGGAATCACCTTTCGGGCATGCCGGAACCACCTGTCAGATGTGCCAGAAACACGTGCCGGAGACGCCGGAAGCACCTGCCAAGCACGTTGGAACCACCTGCTCAACTCGACTGAACCACCTGCCGGACATGCCAAAATCACCTGCCGACTATGCCAGAACCACTTGGCGAACACTCCGGAATCACTTGCCGGGCATGCAGGAACCACCTCTCAGCCATGCCAGAACCCCGTGCCAATGACCCCGGAAGCACCAGCCGAGCAGGCCGGAACCACCTGCTCGACTCGCCAGAACCACCTGCCGATCACGCAAAAATCACCTGCCGGCTACGCCACAACCAGTTGGTGAACACTTTGGAATCACCTGCCAGGCTTGCTGGAACCACCTGCCAGTCATGCCAAAATCACATGCCAACTACGCCAGAACCGCTTGGCGGACACTGCGCAAACACCTGTCGGGCCGGCTGGAACCGCATCTCAGACGTGCCAGAAACGTGTTCATGAGATGCTGGAACCACACCCCGAACAGACGGATACCACCTGCCAGAACCGCCTGAACCACCTGCTGAGCACGCCGGAACCACCTGCTCGACTCACCGGTACCACCTCCCTGACACGCCAAAATCACCTGCTGGGTATGCCAGAACCACTTGGCGGACACTCCGGAATCATCTGCCGGACATGCCGGAACCAGCTCTCAGACACACCAGAACCACGTGCCGGAGACGCCGGAAGCACCTGCCGAGCATGCCGGAGCCACCTGCTCGACTCGCCAGAAACACCTGCCGGACACGCCAAAATCACCTGCCGGGTATGCCAGAACCACCTGGCGGACACTACGGAATCACCTGCCGCGCATGCCGGAACCACCTCTCAGACGTGCCGGAAGCACGTGCCGGACACGCCGGAAACACCTACCGGACAGACCGGAACCACCTGCCAAGAACGCCGGAGCCACCTGTTCGAATCGCTGGAACCAACTGCCGGACAGGCCAATATCAACTGCTGGCTATGCCAGAACCACCTTGGGGACAGTCCGGGATCACCTGCCAGCCATGGCGGAACCACCTCTCAGACGTACCAGAACCACCTGCCGGAGAAGCTGGAAACACGTCCTGGACAGACTGGAACCACGTGACGGCCATGCCTGAAACACCTGCCGAGCACGGCGGAACCACCTGCCGGACACGCCAAAATCACCTGCGGGCTACGCCAGAACCACTTGGACGACTCTCCGAAATGACCTGCCGGTCATGTTGGAACCACCTCTCAGACGTGCCAGAAGCACGTGGCGGACAGTCCGTAATCACCTGTTGGGCATACGCAACCACCTCTGACACGTACCAGAACCACGTGCCGTGCACGCCGGAACCACCTACCGGACAGACCGGAATCAACTTTTGGGCATGCCGGAACCACCAGTCAGATGTGCCAGAAACACATGCCGGAGACGCCGGAAGCACCTGCCGAGCACGTGGCAACCACCTGCTCAACTCGCCTGAACCACCTGCCGGACACGCCAAAATCACCTGCCCGCTACACCAGCACCACTTCGGGGACAAGCCGGAATCACGTGAGGGGCATGCCGGAACAGCCTCTAAGACTGAACCTCGTGCCGGACACCACAGAACCACCTGCCGGACAGACCGGAACCACCTGGCGGACACGCCGGAACCACCGGCTCGACCCGCCGGAACGACCGCTGGACATGCAAAGTCACCTGCCGGCTACGCCGGAAACACTTGGCGAACACTCCGGAATCACCTGCCGGGCATGCCGGAACCACCTCTCAGATATGCCAGAACCACGTGCCAATGACCCCGGAAGCACCTGCCGAGCACGCCGGAACCACCTGCTCGACTCGCCAGAACCACCTGCCGGACACGCAAAAATCACCTGCCGGCTACGCCACAGCCAGTTGGGGAACACTTCGGAATCACCTGCCGGGCTTGCTGGAACCACCTGCCGGTCATGCCAAAATCACCTGCCAACTACGCCAGTACCACTTGGCGGACACTGTGGAAACACCTGTCGGGCCGGCCGGAACCACATCTCAGACGTGCCAGAACCATGTGCATGAGATGCCTGAACCACACCCCGAACAGAGGGAAAACACCTGGCAGACCCGTCTGAACAACCTGCCGAGCACGCCGGAGCCACCTGCTCGACTCGCCGGAACCACCTACCTGACATGCCCAAATCACCAGCCGGGTATGCCAGAACCACTTGGCGGACACTCCGGAATCATCTGCCGGACATGCCGGAACCAGCTCTCAGACACACCAGAACCACGTGCCGGAGACGCCGGAAGCACCTGCCGAGCATGCTGGAGCCACCTGCTCGACTCGCCAGAAACACCGGCCGGACACGCCAAAATCACCTGCCAACTACGCCAGAACCGCTTGGCGGACACTGCGGAAACACCTGTCGGGCCGGCTGGAACCACATCTCAGACGTGCCAGAAACGTGTTCATGAGATGCTGGAACCACACCCCGAACAGACGTATACCATCTGCCAGAACCGCCTGAACCACCTGCTGAGCACGCAGGAACCACCTGCTCGACTCACCGGTACCACCTCCCTGACACGCCAAAATCACCTGCTGGGTATGCCAGAACCACTTGGCGGACACTCCGGAATCATCTGCCGGACTTGCCGGAACCAGCTCTCAGACACACCAGAACCAAGTGCTGGAGACGCCGGAAGCACCTGCCGAGCATGCCGGAGCCACCTGCTCGACTCGCCAGAAACACCTGCCGGACACGCCAAAATCACCTGCCGGGTATGCCAGAACCACCTGGCGTACACTCCGAAACCACCTGTCGCGCATGCCGGAACCACCTCTCAGACGTTCCGGAAGCACGTGCCGGACACGCCGGAATCACCTGCCGGAAAGACCGGAACCACCTGCCGAGCACGCCGGAGCCACCTGTTCGACTCGCTGGAACCACCTGCCGGACAGGCCAATATCAACTGCTGGCTATGCCAGAACCACCTGGGGGACGGTCCAGAATCACATGCCAGCCATGGCGGAACCACCTCTCAGACGTACCAGAACCACCTGCCGGAGAAGCTGGAAACACGTCCTGGACAGACTGGAACCACGTGACGGCCATGCCTGAACCACCTGCCGAGCACGCCGGAACCACCTGCCGGACACGCCAAAATCACCTGCGGGCTACGCCAGAACCACTTGGACGACTCTTCGAAATGACCTGCCGGGCATGTTGGAACCACCTCTCAGACGTGCCAGAAGCACGTGGCGGACAGTCCGGAATCACCTGTTGGGCATACGCAACCACCTCTGACACGTACCAGAACCACGTGCCGTGCACGCCGGAACCACCTACCGGACAGACCGGAATCAACTTTTGGGCATGCCGGAACCACCAGTCAGATGTGCCAGAAACACGTGCCGGAGACACCGGAAGCACCTGCCGAGCACGTCGCAACCACCTGCTCACCTCGCCAGAACCACCTGCCGGACACGCCAAAATCACCTGCCCGCTACACCAGCACCACTTGGGGACAAGCCGGAATCAGGTGAGGGGCATGCCGGCACAGCCTCTCAGACCTGAACCTCGTGCCGGACACCACAGAACCACCTGCCGGACAGCCCGGAACCACCTGGCGGACACGCCGGAACCACCGGCTCGACCCGCCGGAACGACCGCTGGACATGCAAAATCACCTGCCGGCTACGCCGGAAACACTTGGCGAACACTCCGGAACCACCTGCCGGACACGCCGGAACCACCGGCTCGACCCGCCGGAACGACCGCTGGACATGCAAAATCACCTGCCGGCTACGCCGGAAACACTTGGCGAACACTCCGGAATCACCTGCCGGGCATGCCGGAACCACCTCTCAGACATGCCAGAACCCCGTGCCAATGACCCCGGAAGCACCAGCCGAGCACGCCGGAACCACCTGCACGACTCGCCAGAACCACCTGCCGATCACGCCAAAATCACCCCCCGGCTACGCCACAACCAGTTGGTGAACACTTTGGAATCACCTGCCAGGCTTGCTGGAACCACCTGCCAGTCATGCCAAAATCACCTGCCAACTACGCCAGAACCGCTTGGCGGACACTGCGGAAACACCTGTCGGGCCGGCTGGAACCACATATCAGACGTGCCAGAAACGTGTTCATGAGATGCTGGAACCACACCACGAACAGACGGATACCATCTGCCAGAACCGCCTGAACCACCTGCAGAGCACGCAGGAACCACCTGCTCGACTCACCGGTACCACCTCCCTGACACGCCAAAATCACCTGCTGGGTATGCCAGAACCACTTGGCGGACACTCCGGAATCATCTGCCGGACATGCCGGAACCAGCTCTCAGACACACCAGAACCAAGTGCTGGAGACGCCGGAAGCACCTGCCGAGCATGCCGGAGCCACCTGCTCGACTCGCCAGAAACACCTGCCGGACACGCCAAAATCACCTGCCGGGTATGCCAGAACCACCTGGCGGACACTCCGAAACCACCTGTCGCGCATGCCGGAACCACCTCTCAGACGATCCGGAAGCACGTGCCGGACACGCCGGAATCACCTGCCGGAAAGACCGGAACCACCTGCCGAGCACGCCGGAGCCACCTGTTCGACTCGCTGGAACCACCTGCCGGACAGGCCAATATCAACTGCTGGCTATGCCAGAACCACCTGGGGGACGGTCCAGAATCACATGCCAGCCATGGCGGAACCACCTCTCAGACGTACCAGAACCACCTGCCGGAGAAGCTGGAAACACGTCCTGGACAGACTGGAACCACGTGACGGCCATGCCTGAACCACCTGCCGAGCACGCCGGAATCACCTGCCGGACACGCCAAAATCACCTGCGGGCTACGCCAGAACCACTTGGACGACTCTTCGAAATGACCTGCCGGGCATGTGGGAACCACCTCTCAGACGTGCCAGAAGCACGTGGCGAACAGTCCGTAATCACCTGTTGGGCATACGCAACCACCTCTGACACGTACCAGAACCACGTGCCGTGCACGCCGGAACCACCTACCGGACAGACCGGAATCAACTTTTGGGCATGCCGGAACCACCAGTCAGATGTGCCAGGAACACGTGCCGGAGACACCGGAAGCACCTGCCGAGCACGTCGCAACCACCTGCTCACCTCGCCAGAACCACCTGCCGGACACGCCAAAATCACCTGCCCGCTACACCAGCACCACTTCGGGGACAAGCCGGAATCACGTGAGGGGCATGCCGGCACAGCCTCTCAGACCTGAACCTCGTGCCGGACACCACAGAACCACCTGCCGGACAGACCGGAACCACCTGCCGGACACGCCGGAACCACCGGCTCGACCCGCCGGAACGACCGCTGGACATGCAAAATCACCTGCCGGCTACGCCGGAAACACTTGGCGAACACTCCGGAATCACCTGCCGGGCATGCCGGAACCACCTCTCAGATATGCCAGAACCACGTGCCAATGACCCCGGAAGCACCTGCCGAGCACGCCGGAACCACCTGCTCGACTCGCCAGAACCACCTGCCGGACACGCAAAAAACGACTGCCGGCTACGCCACAGCCAGTTGGGGAACACTTCGGAATCGCCTGCCGGGCTTTCTGGACTCACCTGCCGGTCATGCCAAAATCACCTGCCAACTACGCCAGTACCACTTGGCGGACACTGTGGAAACACCTGTCGGGCAGGCCGGAACCGCATCTCAGACGTGCCAGAACCATGTGCATGAGATGCTGGAACCACACCCCGAACAGACGGAAAACACCTGCCAGACCCGTCTGAAAAACCTGCCGAGCACGCCGTAGCCACCTGCTCGACTCGCCGGAACCACCTACCTGACATGCCCAAATCACCAGCCGGGTATGCCAGAACCACTTGGCGGACACTCCGGAATCATCTGCCGGACATGCCGGAACCAGCTCTCAGACACACCAGAACCACGTGCCGGAGACGCCGGAATCACCTGCCGAGCATGCCGGAGCCACCTGCTCGACTCGCCAGAAACACCTGCCGGACACGCCAAAATCACCTGCCGGGTACGCCAGAACCACCTGGCGGACACTCCGAAATCACCTGTCGCTCATGCCGGAACCACCTCTCGGACGTGCCGGAAGCACGTGCCGGACACGCCGGAATCACCTACCGGACAGACCGGAACCACCTGCCGAGCACGCCGGAGCCACCTGTTCGACTCACTGGAACCACCTGCCGGACAGGCCAATATCAACTGCTGGCTATGCCAGAACCACCTGGGGGACGGTCCGGAATCGCCTGCCAGACATGGCGGAACCACCTCTCAGACGTACCAGAACCACCTGCCGGAGAACCTGGAAACACGTCCTGGACAGTCTGGAACCACCTGCCGGCCAAGCCTGAACCACCTGCCAAGCACAACGGAACAACCTGTCAGCCACGCCAAAATCACCTGCGTGTTATGCCAGAACCACTGGAGGACTCTCTGGGATGACCTGCCGGGCGTGCCGGAACCACCTCTCAGACGTGCCAGAACCATATGGCGGACAGTCCGTAATCTCCTGTTGGGCATGCGCAACCACCTCTGAGACGTACCAGAACCACATGCCGTGCAGGCTGGAACCACCTACCGGACAGACCGGAATCACAATTCGGGCATGCCGGAACCACCTGTCAGATGTGCCAGAAACACGTGCCAGAGAAGCCGGAAGCACCTGCCAAGCACGTTGGAACCACCTGCTCAACTCGCCTGAACCACCTGCCGGACATGCCAAAATCACCTGCCGACTATGCCAGAACCACTTGGCGAACACTCCGGAATCACTTGCCGGGCATGCAGGAACCACCTCTCAGACATGCCAGAACCCCGTGCCAATGACCCCGGAAGCACCAGCCGAGCACGCCGGAACCACCTGCTCGACTCGCCAGAACCACCTGCCGATCACGCCAAAATCACCCCCCGGCTACGCCACAACCAGTTGGTGAACACTTTGGAATCACCTGCCAGGCTTGCTGGAACCACCTGCCAGTCATGCCAAAATCACCTGCCAACTACGCCAGAACCGCTTGGCGGACACTGCGGAAACACCTGTCGGGCCGGCTGGAACCACATCTCAGACGTGCCAGAAACGTGTTCATGAGATGCTGGAACCACACCCCGAACAGACGGATACCATCTGCCAGAACCGCCTGAACCACCTGCTGAGCACGCAGGAACCACCTGCTCGACTCACCGGTACCACCTCCCTGACACGCCAAAATCACCTGCTGGGTATGCCAGAACCACTTGGCGGACACTCCGGAATCATCTGCCGGACATGCCGGAACCAGCTCTCAGACACACCAGAACCAAGTGCTGGAGACGCCGGAAGCACCTGCCGAGCATGCCGGAGCCACCTGCTCGACTCGCCAGAAACACCTGCCGGACACGCCAAAATCACCTGCCGGGTATGCCAGAACCACCTGGCGGACACTCCGAAACCACCTGTCGCGCATGCCGGAACCACCTCTCAGACGTTCCGGAAGCGCGTGCCGGACACGCCGGAATCACCTGCCGGAAAGACCGGAACCACCTGCCGAGCACGCCAGAGCCACCTGTTCGACTCGCTGGAACCACCTGCCGGACAGGCCAATATCAACTGCTGGCTATGCCAGAACCACCTGGGGGACGGTCCAGAATCACATGCCAGCCATGGCGGAACCACCTCTCAGACGTACCAGAACCACCTGCCGGAGAAGCTGGAAACACGTCCTGGACAGACTGGAACCACGTGACGGCCATGCCTGAACAACCTGCCGAGCACGCCGGAATCACCTGCCGGAAACGCCAAAATCACCTGCGGGCTACGCCAGAACCACTTGGACGACTCTTCGAAATGACCTGCCGGGCATGTGGGAACCACCTCTCAGACGTGCCAGAAGCACGTGGCGGACAGTCCGTAATCACCTGTTGGGCATACGCAACCACCTCTGACACGTACCAGAACCACGTGCCGTGCACGCCGGAACCACCTACCGGACAGACCGGAATCAACTTTTGGGCATGCCGGAACCACCAGTCAGATGTGCCAGAAACACGTGCCGGAGACACCGGAAGCACCTGCCGAGCACGTCGCAACCACCTGCTCACCTCGCCAGAACCACCTGCCGGACACGCCAAAATCACCTGCCCGCTACACCAGCACCACTTCGGGGACAAGCCGGAATCACGTGAGGGGCATGCCGGCACAGCCTCTCAGACCTGAACCTCATGCCGGACACCACAGAACCACCTGCCGGACAGACCGGAACCACCTGGCGGACACGCCGGAACCACCGGCTCGACCCGCCGGAACGACCGCTGGACATGCAAAATCACCTGCCGGCTACGCCAGAAACACTTGGCGAACACTCCGGAACCACCTGCCGGACACGCCGGAACCACCGGCTCGACCCGCCGGAACGACCGCTGGACATGCAAAATCACCTGCCGGCTACGCCGGAAACACTTGGCGAACACTCCGGAATCACCTGCCGGGCATGCCGGAACCACCTCTCAGATATGCCAGAACCACGTGCCAATGACCCCGGAAGCACCTGCCGAGCACGCCGGAACCACCTGCTCGACTCGCCAGAACCACCTGCCGGACACGCAAAAATCACCTGCCGGCTACGCCACAGCCAGTTGGGGAACACTTCGGAATCACCTGCCGGGCTTGCTGGAACCACCTGCCGGTCATGCCAAAATCACCTGCCAACTACGCCAGTACCACTTGGCGGACACTGTGGAAACACCTGTCGGGCCGGCCGGAACCACATCTCAGACGTGCCAGAACCATGTGCATGAGATGCTGGAACCACACCCCGAACAGACGGAAAACACCTGGCAGACCCGTCTGAACAACCTGCCGAGCACGCCGGAGCCACCTGCTCGACTCGCCGGAACCACCTACCTGACATGCCCAAATCACCAGCCGGGTATGCCAGAACCACTTGGCGGACACTCCGGAATCATCTGCCGGACATGCCGGAACCAGCTCTCAGACACACCAGAACCACGTGCCGGAGACGCCGGAAGCACCTGCCGAGCATGCTGGAGCCACCTGCTCGACTCGCCAGAAACACCGGCCGGACACGCCAAAATCACCTGCCGGGTACGCCAGAACCACCTGGCGGACACTCCGAAATCACCTGTCGTGCATGCCAGAACCACCTCTCGGACGTGCCGGAAGCACGTGCCGGATACGCCAGAATCACCTACCGGACAGACCGGAACCACTTGCCGAGCACGCCGGAGCCACCTGTTCGACTCGCTGGAACCACCTGCCGGACAGGCCAATATCAACTGCTGGCTATGCCAGAACCACCTGGGGGACGGTCCGGAATCGCCTGCCAGCCATGGCGGAACCACCCCTCAGACGTACCAGAACCACCTGCCGGAGAAGCTGGAAACACGTCCTGGACAGTCTGGAACCACCTGCCGGCCAAGCCTGAACCACCTGCCAAGCACAACGGAACAACCTGCCAGACACGCCAAAATCACCTGCGTGTTATGCCAGAACCACTTGGAGGACTCTCTGGGATGACCTGCCGGGCATGCCGGAACCACCTCTCAGACGTGCCAGAACCATGTGGCGGACAGTCCGGAATCACCTGTTGGGCATGCGCAACCACCTCTGAGACGTACCAGAACCACATGCCGTGCAGGCTGGAACCACCTACCGGACAGACCGGAATCACAATTCGGGCATGCCGGAACCACCTGTCAGATGTGCCAGAAACACGTGCCAGAGAAGCCGGAAGCACCTGCCAAGCACGTTGGAACCACCTGCTCAACTCGCCTGAACCACCTGCCGGACATGCCAAAATCACCTGCCGACTATGCCAGAACCACTTGGCGAACACTCCGGAATCACTTGCCGGGCATGCAGGAACCACCTCTCAGACATGCCAGAACCCCGTGCCAATGACCCCGGAAGCACCAGCCGAGCACGCCGGAACCACCTGCTCGACTCGCCAGAACCACCTGCCGATCACGCCAAAATCACCCCCCGGCTACGCCACAACCAGTTGGTGAACACTTTGGAATCACCTGCCAGGCTTGCTGGAACCACCTGCCAGTCATGCCAAAATCACCTGCCAACTACGCCAGAACCGCTTGGCGGACACTGCGGAAACACCTGTCGGGCCGGCTGGAACCACATCTCAGACGTGCCAGAAACGTGTTCATGAGATGCTGGAACCACACCCCGAACAGACGGATACCATCTGCCAGAACCGCCTGAACCACCTGCAGAGCACGCAGGAACCACCTGCTCGACTCACCGGTACCACCTCCCTGACACGCCAAAATCACCTGCTGGGTATGCCAGAACCACTTGGCGGACACTCCGGAATCATCTGCCGGACATGCCGGAACCAGCTCTCAGACACACCAGAACCAAGTGCTGGAGACGCCGGAAGCACCTGCCGAGCATGCCGGAGCCACCTGCTCGACTCGCCAGAAACAACTCCCGGACACGCCAAAATCACCTGCCGGGTATGCCAGAACCACCTGGCGGACACTCCGAAACCACCTGTCGCGCATGCCGGAACCACCTCTCAGACGTTCCGGAAGCACGTGCCGGACACGCCGGAATCACCTGCCGGAAAGACCGGAACCACCTGCCGAGCACGCCGGAGCCACCTGTTCGACTCGCTGGAACCACCTGCCGGACAGGCCAATATCAACTGCTGGCTATGCCAGAACCACCTGGGGGACGGTCCAGAATCACATGCCAGCCATGGCGGAACCACCTCTCAGACGCACCAGAACCACCTGCCGGAGAAGCTGGAAACACGTCCTGGACAGACTGGAACCACGTGACGGCCATGCCTGAACCACCTGCCGAGCACACCGGAATCACCTGCCGGAAACGCCAAAATCACCTGCGGTCTACGCCAGAACCACTTGGACGACTCTTCGAAATGACCTGCCGGGCATGTGGGAACCACCTCTCAGACGTGCCAGAAGCACGTGGCGGACAGTCCGTAATCACCTGTTGGGCATACGCAACCACCTCTGACACGTACCAGAACCACGTGCCGTGCACGCCGGAACCACCTACCGGACAGACCGGAATCAACTTTTGGGCATGCCGGAACCACCAGTCAGATGTGCCAGGAACACGTGCCGGAGACACCGGAAGCACCTGCCGAGCACGTCGCAACCACCTGCTCAACTCGCCAGAACCACCTGCCGGACACGCCAAAATCACCTGCCCGCTACACCAGCACCACTTCGGGGACAAGCCGGAATCACGTGAGGGGCATGCCGGCACAGCCTCTCAGACCTGAACCTCGTGCCGGACACCACAGAACCACCTGCCGGACAGACCGGAACCACCTGGCGGACACGCCGAAACCACCGGCTCGACCCGCCGGAACGACCGCTGGACATGCAAAATCACCTGCCGGCTACGCCGGAAACACTTGGCGAACACTCCGGAATCACCTGCCGGGCATGCCGGAACCACCTCTCAGATATGCCAGAACCACGTGCCAATGACCCCGGAAGCACCTGCCGAGCACGCCGGAACCACCTGCTCGACTCGCCAGAACCACCTGCCGGACACGCAAAAATCGACTTCCGGCTACGCCACAGCCAGTTGGGGAACACTTCGGAATCACCTGCCGGGCTTGCTGGAACCACCTGCCGGTCATGCCAAAATCACCTGCCGGGTATGCCAGAACCACCTGGCGGACACTACGGAATCACCTGCCGCGCATGCCGGAACCACCTCTCAGACGTGCCGGAAGCACGTGCCGGACACGCCGGAAACACCTACCGGACAGACCGGAACCACCTGCCAAGAACGCCGGAGCCACCTGTTCGAATCGCTGGAACCCCCTGCCGGACAGGCCAATATCAACGTCTGTCTATGCCAGAACCACTTGGGGGACAGTCCGGGATCACCTGCCAGCCATGGCGGAACCACCTCTCAGACGTACCAGAACCACCTGCCGCAGAAGCTGGAAACACGTCCTGGACAGACTGGAACCACGTGACGGCAATGCCTAAACCACCTGCCGAGCACGGCGGAACCACCTGCCGGACACGCCAAAATCACCTGCGGGCTACGCCAGAACCACTTGGACGACTCTCCGAAATGACCTGCCGGGCATGTTGGAACCACCTCTCAGACGTGCCAGAAGCACGTGGCGGACAGTCCGGAATCACCTGTTGGGCATACGCAACCACCTCTGACACGTACCAGAACCACGTGCCGTGCACGCCGGAAAAACCTACCGGACAGACCGGAATCAACTTTTGGGCATGCCGGAACCACCAGTCAGATGTGCCAGAAACACGTGCCGGAGACGCCGGAAGCACCTGCCGAGCACGTCGCAACCACCTGCTCAACTCGCCTGAACCACCTGCCGGACACGCCAAAATCACCTGCCCGCTACACCAGCACCACTTCGGGGACAAGCCGGAATCACGTGAGGGGC